>NW_010509929.1:0-267 GCF_000687285.1 Phaethon lepturus
GTGGCCTCCTCTGGCCCTGCTCCAACAGCTCTGTGTCTCTCCTGTGCCGAGTGCTCCAGAGCTGGACGCAGCACTGCAGTGGGGTCTTCCTGGGGCAGAGGGGCAGAATCCCCTCCCTTGACCTGCTGGCCATGCGGCTTTGGGTGCGGCCCAGGACACGGTTGGCCTTCTGGGCTGTGGGCACACATTGCCGGCTCATGTCCAGCTTTTCGTTCCCAGTACCCCCAAGTCCTTCTCCACGGGGCTGCTCTCCATCCCTTCATCCCC
>NW_010509929.1:459-927 GCF_000687285.1 Phaethon lepturus
ACAGCCCTCAGGCATGTCAACTGCAGCACTCAGCTTGGTGTCATCTGCAAATGCTGAGGGTGCACTTGATCCCACAGTGTATGTCACTGGTGAAGCTATTAAGAGTACTAGTCCCAATACAGACTCCTGAGGGACACCACTCATCACCGATCTCCATCTGGACATTGAGCCACTGACTACCATGCTCTGTATGTGACGATCCAACCAATTTCTCATCTACCCAACAGTCCTCCCATCAGATCCATCTCTCTCCAATTTAGAGGGAAGGATGTTGTGGGGGACTGTGTCAAAAGCAGGCCTTACAGAAGTCCAGATAGATAGACAACAGTGGCAGCTCTTCCCTGGTCCCCTGATGTGGTCACTCCATCACAGAAGGCCATTAGGTTGGTCAGGCAGGATTTGCCCTTGGTGAAGCCATGCTATGGCTATCTCAAATCACCTCCATGCCCTCCATGTGCCTTAGCATAG
>NW_010509930.1:0-218 GCF_000687285.1 Phaethon lepturus
CGCTCGGGAGCTCTTCTGCCTCCACCTCTAACCTTGTTGATTCTGAAGGCTGAGAGAAAGAAGAAAAAAAAAACAAACCAGCCCAGGAAACACAGAGCACCTCAGAAGCTGCTGCAAGGAGGAATTAAGTCAAGAACACCTTGATTTGAATAAAACCTCTTTAGCGGGCCGTTATGGCTGCGGTAGAGCGCAGCTAAATTCTCAGCTGAAAACACCCC
>NW_010509930.1:308-718 GCF_000687285.1 Phaethon lepturus
AGCCGCGCGCGGCGGGTTCAACCCGAGCACCGCTCCCAAGGGCAAAGCTGGGAGAAGCGAGACTCCGAATGGCAGATCAGCAGCCAGAACAACATGGGGAGCACGGGGCTGGGAGGCCGGGGACTGTGGATGTGTTTGCTTGAGGGTTTCTAATCTGGAGAGTCATTTTAGCCCAAGGCTCATCAGCAATAATGATGGTCTAGTAATTGCACCCTTACGGGGTTCATTTCAAGTTTAGCGAGCGAGAGTCGGTAGACTGGGGGCTGCTCATGGTGCCAGTCGGCACCTTCCCCATCACAACCCAGTAAGCAGCAGAGCCTTCGCCCAGGCGAGGCTGAGGCAGCGCAGCCGCGGTCCCACTCCAGTGCCCCGGCAAAGCCAACTACCATGGCAGCTGTGGGGGGGCGGGG
>NW_010509930.1:844-1417 GCF_000687285.1 Phaethon lepturus
CCGTCCTCAACAAACACTGGGCCATCTGAGCGAGACCATCCTAGGAAATACTCACTGGCCAAAGAAAAGCTCTAGGAAACGTGTGCATGAAATAAGGGATGAATCCAGCAGCTCTCCTAATCCTGTGCTGGGAGTCCCAGACCCTGCAGATGCTGGGCAAAGCTCGGCAGTGACAACCTGCAACCTTAACAAGCAGAGGACAAACTTAAAAACAACGATCCATAATAATTTTTAAGTGCCATGATTTTTAAGCCAGCCTTACAGAGAGACTCCTGGCTATTAAACACTTGGGACTGGTGATTTTAGGGGTGAGAGTGGGCTCAAATCCTCATTTGCAGGGCACGTGAAAGTAGGACATCACACAAAGTGATACGGTGCTAAAGCTGGTTTGAAAGACCTTCAGCGAAAAGAAATAAGTTTAAAAAAGACTTCAGAGGTGGGTGTGGGTGTGTGGGTCACAGCACAGCCTTCCAGAGACCTGCTCTTCTCACCATCGTCACTAGAAGCTTAAACTCACCACAGAAACAAAGTGGGGTCCCTCATTCCCGGCCAGCGGAGCTGCAGCCCCGGAGG
>NW_010509930.1:1434-1730 GCF_000687285.1 Phaethon lepturus
ATGGGTGCTCCCTGCGTACGCGTGCGCAGCTGGGCCTGGGGGACAGCGTGTTCTTGGGGTTCAGACAAAAGGAACAAAACCTAACTTGACCTCAGATCCCCTCAGCAGTGCGGTTCAGAGCCCCTGCTGAGGGGTCACTGAAACCCAAACAGCCACGGAAAAGCTCATTCCGTTTTCTACTCCAGCAAGTTGGGCTAATACCGATCCGGCCACGAGCCAGGAGCGAGCGTGGGCATCGCCAGGAGCGAGCGTGGGCATCGCCAGGAGCGTCGTCCCGCACCGCGCCCCAGCGCTGG
>NW_010509930.1:2158-2461 GCF_000687285.1 Phaethon lepturus
CCGGAGCGAGGAGCGAGCGTGGGCATCGCCAGGAGCGTCGTCCCGCACCGCGCCCCAGCGCTGGCTCCCGCCAGAGCAGCCGCCCGGAGCAAGCTCCGAGTGAGTCTCCACTTTGTCCCCAGCACCGCGTCTTCACCTCGAGACTGTCACGCAGTTTTTCATCACGGATCTCACTCGTCAGGATCCCAACGCTGCTGAGGGACAGGGCAGCGACTCTCCCACCTTCCTGCTGCTCTTGCCCGGGCGAGTCCCGGCCCTGCAGGCTGCGGGTCCCGCTGATCCCCGCTCAATCCCGCAGCAGGC
>NW_010509931.1:0-5042 GCF_000687285.1 Phaethon lepturus
ATCTCATACGTCCAAAAAGATTTCTACCCTTTTCTAGCTATAACAACATCTCTAGTAAAAGAGATTACTTTTATCTAAAAACCTTCTTTGCCTGGAACAGTTCTATCATTACATTTTCATTATCTGTATGTGACTGTGTAGGTGCTTGGCTATATTTCTTGGTATGAAAAAGCTATAAGGTATTTTGTGGTAGTATTTCTGATTTTTTTATCAATCATAAGCACAAGAAATTCTAATTTGCATGTCATCAAAGTGCTCAGAAAATACTTTATTATACAGTTTTTAGGCAACTGCATGACATGGGAACATGGAATGTATATAAGGTTCTCATGGATACATTTCAGTTGAGGCATTTTCTGCAATAATTTTAGACATGTAAGATACTAGGATAATGGAAATTTTGACAGCTATAACATGAATACTGACTAAAAGTAAGAGAGAAGGATAGATATTTATCCACAACACAATTGAAATTATGACTTTCGATTAATGTATGGAACATATCTTTTCTTGTGTTTTCTATTAGTAAGAGAAAAAGCTGCTACATGCTTTAAACAATCAAAATATATAAAAATATGACATACAGTAGAAATACAAAGTCTTATTGCATTAACCTTCAAAAATATATTTTCAGTAATTCCAGAAAATATAATTAAAATTTACATAAGCATGTATTATTTGTACATTGATTCATTATATACTAGATATTTGATTTCCTATCAACTATTTGGTTTCTTGCCCTCCAGGATCTGTGAAAGATCTAAACAGCCCAAGTCCAGCATTATTTAGATACGGTCTAATTTCTTTCATTCCCAAATGAAAACATGATATTACTGAATATTTTTTACTATTGTTTCTAATATTGTTTTTGCTCTGTATTGTGCATTAAATGTAATGTAAACATATATAATTGTAATATTTCCATAGAGTTCTCATTTTCTGTTCCAACATGCAATAATAGATGGAGCTTGGCATTGTATTTTAATCATAGTACTTGTGTGACATGAAAATAAAGATCTAAATCACATAGAAAATATGAACAAATCTCATAACTTTGCCCAAAATTTTTTTTTTTAATAATCAGGCATTTTGTGCTATATAAAAGCATGCAATATTAAGTTTAATTTCAGAGTCCAGTGTTTATGCTTTTAATGGACTGATACTCTGTAAGAGAAATTTCAGACTGCAATGAGAAAGGCTCACTTTCTCCAAGACTAGTTATCTTCAGCATATAATTTTGAGCCCATATACATATATTCATTATCATAACTGATATCATGAATTCACAATGCCCTTGCATAATAATTTTATTTCCAGTATTAGCTCTGTTAAATACATTAACATTAATATGAAAAATAACCCTATCAGGTTTTGCTTATCCATTGCATGCAGCATTTCCTAGATATTTTGAAATAATGTTCTGCATAACAGCTGTTATATGTTCTTCCCAATTATTCTGAGAAATCTCAAATTTAAGTATCATTTTAAGAGACTAGACAAGATCTGTTCTCATGAGCATAAAGCTGTTATTGCAGGAAAAATCCATGTTTTGACATTCAGTGGTGCAGGAATTTTGCCAAAACAGGAGGGAAAAGAGGAAGAATAGTTTTCTCTGAGATACTTAATCTGCATATAGATAAGCTTCTTCACTTTGTGAATCATAGGTATCAATCATTCATGTTCATCAGTGTCTCATACATATTCATTAGAACAAACTGTTATGCATGATTAAAGCTGTTATAAAATGGCAATACTGTGTTTTGTTTTTATCTCAGGTCTCTGAGTACTGAAAACTTCACTGTTTCCATCTCATAATCTGACCACACTTTCTGCTATCTACAAATAACCAAAACTCCATATGAGCTTGCATGGGTTTACACTCTGCATCTAAACTACTTAACACTTTTTAAGCAGTTATAAAGGGATCCTCTAGTTTTTCTATTTTCTGAACAAAGATTTCATCAGTGTTCAAAGGCAATTTCCAGGCTTTTAGGGACTAACTAGAAATAAGTGTATTTAATGTGTTTGTTCACATGCAGGTACTGGGAGGAATGTTGCTAGATGGGGAAATGCAAGTACATTTTCATATTTTGCCTATATGTGTTTTGTGATTTTGTAGCTGTCCTTATGCTTTCTGAACTTCCATTTGGACTCACAGCCTCTGTGACACTAGATTTGGTACAAGGCTGTGGAGAAAATACCAGCCCCTGTCTTGCCCAAATTTATATGCTAGGACCTTGAACTGCCATTTCTTTTGTGCAGTCAGTTGTGTAGAATATGAAGCTTTGCTAATTTTACTAGAAGTAAAGCCAGGACAGACAAGCCTAAAAAATAAATGGACAAGTTTGTGCAGTATTCAGAATATATTAACCATCCCTACTTGGTCATGGAAGATTAAAAAACATTTGTTTAGTACCCAGATTTTCTCTGCAAGACTTTCTTCAAAAGATCATGGTGCTTTGGTTGTAATCTGAAAAAAGTAAGCCCTTCAGCTTTTGGGCTGGAAGCAAATGTTTTACAGACCCTGTCTGCTCTGCATATTCTCAAACACAAAAAATGATAATCCCAATGAAATTAGAAGTGAAAAGTAGTTTTTTATTATTTCGTTTAAGTGAATGAAGAATGCATCAATGAGTGACTAGCATGTCTTTGAGAAAAAAAAAACACTTCCCATTTTTGCCACTTTAATTCCATTATAATGATCATTTTTCATCTAACAGTGGTGACAATTTTCTCAGTGAGTTAGTGAGACTACAGAGTATGTCTTGCATTAAACTGAACCTCAGATCAGAGATTTTTTTTTTAAATACTTTGGTATTACATTGGAAAAATACGCCTTTCTCTGAATTTCTAACATAAGAAACTGGAACATGAATGGAAAAAACAAATGTATAGAGGACTTGAAAGTACTATGGCAAAACAGATATATAGGTGTTTTGTACAGCGAGTTGGTCAGAGAGGGATCTTGTGACAATAGTCCATCAGCTGTTCGACATATAACCACATCTGGCTGTTACTTGAATTTTCTACTCAGTCAAAGGAATCATAGCCAGGGCTTAGCCAGCCTTACAGTTTGAAAGCTTTTTCTGATATCTAATCTAAATTTCCTTGGCTATAATATAAGGACATAGTTTCTTGAACTGTCAGTTGACTACACGAAGAACAGCTTGTTACCTAGACTAAACCTCGATTCACTCTCTCTAGACTAAAAAAGTTTAACTAACTCCTGCAAGCTTTCCTTAAATCTGTTCTAATAGATATATAAGAATTTTTCTGACTCTATTCCAGACCTTCCTGGAAAGTTGATACCTCAAGATGGTCTCAGTATTCCAGTTCCATCCTTACTTGTGAAAACCATTTTAAGATTGTTGCAAGTTTTACAAATAAGGGACCTTTCTGTATGTCCTAGTATCTTGTTTGTCTTCCTCATAACAGTGTGGTACTGTTGTTTCATATTCAACTTTGACTCTGCTATGACCTGCACGTAATTTTCTGCAAACCTGGTGTCAGTCATCCCCAATCCTTGCATTTATGTAATTTTTTATATTAAGTGTAGGAAACTGAATCTCTTCCTAATTATATTTTCTAAGTTATTTTTAAAAGGCATGGCTATGTCTCCAAAGACTAGTCCTGTCTGCCACTAGGCCTACATGGATTTATTGGCACCTGCAGATTTAATACGCATACTACAAAAGCATCAAAAACTTTCATGATATTTTGATTAGTATCAGAGTTAGAATACCAGAATTCCACCTTCTGTATCCTCCCAGTTTGTCAGGGAAAAAAAAACAAAAAACAACCACCAAAAAAAACCCAAACAAAAAACTCAAACACAAACTGTTTTGAACATATCTTTCAAATTTATATCTAGTCAGTAGTAGCTTCAAATTGTCCACGTGCCTCTAATATACTTATGCAATCATATGAGATATAATTTCAAAAGTGTTACTGTGTGGTCTCTATATATGACTAGATATACCAGTACATCTGATACCATTGTGCTGTAGATATCCACAAAGTCTTTTATCCTCTTACAAAAAGAAATAAAGATTCTTTGAAATTATTTGTCCTTCACATATCTATTTGTTGCCTTCTAGATTGCTCTAAATTATTTCTTTCACTATTAAGGAAATTAAATTTAAAGTTGTAGCTTTACAGCTTTCCACTTTTTAAGGTTAAACACTGTATCTGTGTTTTTTCAAAGACTTGATTTTTCACTTCTCATCATTTTCTCCAAGATAACAGTACATGGCTTTAAGCTTAACCTAGCCACTTCATCTCCCTAAATACTTTAAGTTAGATTTCATAGAGCCCACCACACATGAAAAATTGTATTTGGACAGTTTCCAAACTTTTGTTTTAGCCTAGTATAAAATCTTCCATGTTAATCTAGGACATTAATTATGTTTGCCCACATTACCATCATTTTTTTATATAACGGAGAATGAAACAAAATGGGATTCAACATTTCAGCCTTTTTGGCTCAACAGTCTGAGAGTTGTGTGCATATCCCTGTTGACACAATGATATACCTTAATGTTTATTTTATAAGTTATATTTGGAAAAAATAATATGTTGCCAGCTGGTGCGGCTTTATTTGTTCACAATATTTTCAAAAAAAATTAGAAACAAAAGAATTAATCTGATAGCAGAATTTGGAACTGGGAAGATATGCACCATTTTTTAAAAAAGTAGCAAGGAGGACTGTGGGAACCTGACCCACCAGCCTCTGCTGGGGGCACCCGGCCCCCCCAGCCTCTGTTCTGTGCCTGGGAGGATCATGGAACAGATCCTCCTAGAAGCTAGGGTAAGGCACATGGAGGACACGGAGGTGATTTCAGACAGTCAGCATGGCTTCACCAAGGGCAGATCCTGCCTGACCAATCTAGTGGTGTTCTATGACAGTGACCACGTCAGTAGACAAGGGAAGAGCATTTATCTGGACTTCTGTAAGGCCTTTAACATGGTCCCCCACAACATCCTTCTCTCTACATTGGAGAGAGATCCCCTTAGACAACCAAGGGATCAGGCCCAGCCAGCAC
>NW_010509932.1:0-14352 GCF_000687285.1 Phaethon lepturus
AAAATGAGCTGCTGTATGTTTTCATGTGATGCCAAAAAAAAATTCAAAAATCAATGACCTCAATGGATTTTTGGATCAGGTTACTTGGAAAGAAAGCATAGAGTTAGATTGGACTATCTTTGTCCAAGTTAGAGTGAGCGCATTTTTCGTCACTAATTTAAACAGCAACAAAGAGGAGAATTAGGAAGGCAACGAAGAGCTTTTTCAAAGATCACAACAGTTTTTGAATAATACATAATATGACTGAAGGCTCCCTCACATACTTCCAAATTTTTATAAAATACTGTCAAGGAATTTACTTCACAAAAGTAAGTAATACCCTTTAAAAATAACAGTTTGAAAAATACTTTGGAAGGTGCTTAATGCAATTTTTGTTTCTTGAGGGTAGGATTCATCTCATCTAAGTTTCATCATCAGAAAACTGGTGCTTTGTCTCAGCTAGACAGTCTTTGGACACATTTGAAGGAATTTTGAAAATCATAGATGCAGTTCAGCCTACTGATATATGATGGATTGTTTTGTCCACAGACAAAAAGGACAAAGGGAACAACACAGGGGAATAGTTTGCATAAGATGTCTAACATTTTAAACTAATCATGTTAAGAAAAAAGAACCCTGTTCTCCATACATATGAGAAAAGCCCGCTTTAAGGTGCCAAACAGTTACAATTGCAGTGCTGGCTTACAGTTGTGCCGTTACAAAGGAAATTGAATAATCAAATAATAATACAGGAATTTATAAAAGTTCTTGGAAATAATTTTTCAGTTTGTTCTTGTTACAGGAAAGTCTGTTATCTCTAGCCATTGCAAGGCTTTTAGTAATGTATAATTTACGTATTGCCTTGGGTCATGAGGATACACACCTTAGAAATAACTGGTGGGAGACTGAATTAAAGGTTACAAGCACAGGTGAAAATCTTTTCTTCTGATCTCATTAGATAATGGCCTTCCTCAATTTTGAGACTACTCTCATTTGTGGACACAGAGGCAAAAGCTTTTATTGGGAAGGGAGATAGATTTGAACACTGGGAGAGGTCTGCTAGGAATAACAGTCTCTTTCTATCTATACCAGAGGAAAGATTTAATCCCCCAGGTCTTCCTTTCGGAAACCAGGAAGGACAGTACCCTCCAGCAATGGAATGGGTGGTTGCTAGCAAGAAATACGAACCTCTTCAACCCTCACAATCTGTCTAGAAGAGAACAAGTGCCCACAGCCCTAAACTAAATGCAGGGTGAAGGAATTAATGGGTAGCATACAGCCGAAAGTCAAAGATTGTGTTGAGTGGAACAGATTGCATGATCGTGACCTTCCTAAATGTGACTTGTGTGAGCAGCTGCTGATGGGAGAGAGAAATTATATCACAACACTTGGCATAGTTAATATGATTCACCTACATTTAATTTTTCATTATTTCTTCATAACATTTTGTTGTGTTTCTGAGAGAAGATTCTTACGCAAGATGAGAGAGTATCAGTCGTGGTATCAAAGGAGAAAAAATGCTAATTACTCTTTTTAAAGTCCCAATGAATAACATCAAAGTTAACATTTTTTAAAATTATTCCATAACTTCATGGATAATTTAATGATGATTGTATTTTAGTGAATTTTACCATGCATGATGCTTCTATTTGAGGTTTGATTTAGTTTATAATATATCCTCTGCTAACTTCTTACCAACCAAAGTGGTTGGTAGGGTGAATTCTGAAGTGAAATATAAACAGTTTTTTTTTAAAGAGCAAATGATCTTTAGACTTTTTTTTTAGACAAAAAAAGTACATTGAAATTAGATGGTTCATAATGAGCCCCAGTCCCTGGAAAAAGCAGAGTAAGCATATACATACTACCTTCTTTCATATTAACAGCTCTCTAGTAAGTTATTATCATAAGACCTAGAAAAGATAGTAAAGAAAATTCTGAAAAAGGAAGAGCATGTAACACTGGGAACATCCAGACAATACTACACCCATAGTGGGCAGGCAGCAGCTTTTCTGGCATTATAAACAGAGGTTTCACTAGTACATTGAAATTAGCCACACAGGTTCACATTCAGCAGGGTCTCTGGTTCAGTATTTACAAGGCAAAGGTCTTTCAGACTGCGTAACTTCCTGTCTTTAGTAGCAATGGGTCACTATACCCAGATTAGACTACATTAATCACCCCACTGTATGTTTAGCTAGGCAACCACAGAAATGCTTTGAAACTAATGGGCAAGGACAGCTGTCTCACAGGTTTCTGCAAAACCACGATCCAGGTATGACATTAGGATGGCTTGTTTGCATAGAAAGGTTGGCAGCTACAGCTACTGGGAGTAAGGAAAAAACTGATTCTATTCTAGCTATGCTGGTATAACGTCTGCATCAGAGAGTACTATTCTAGGGAAAAAGTCACTCTGTTCAGCAGTAACAACACTTTACCTCACTAGAGTAAAAACAGGCTGGTTTTCTCAAACTACAGACACCTGGTTTTCTCAAAATAGAGTGAAGGCATTTTCTTGCCACTTTCTCTCTTTTTTTTTTTTTGTTTTAAAGAAACAAGACAAAAACTGTTCTGCAAGTTTCACCAGCGGGAACAAAAGAAAAAAGGGGAAAAATCAATTTTTTGTGTTCTTGGCCTTGCATCCACACACTAAATAAAGGAATACTGAGGAAAGATAGGTCTAAATCACAGGGGAAAAACATCAAAGCCCAAATAAAATCTGATTTAATTGTAAATGTTGCCATTTCCCATGCCCTTTGTGGAACATTTTGGAATGAAAATGTTTCACTCGTTCTGGATTATTTTGTTTTGGTTTGTTTTCTTTTGTAGGGAACAAAAAGAACAAGAATTTGCGGGGAACATAATTCCTTTGGTGGCCCCAGGCCAATGGGAGCCATGGGGGAACCACAGGTAGAGAGGAGAGAGGAAGTTGTGCCCCGAGTTTAACATGTGCCACCACACATGTTAATAGCATCCATGGTTATATGCAGGCAGCGCATCTTGAATGTGCCGTGGGTGAGCAGGGAGAAGAGGGGGAAAAGCATGGAAGCCCATCTAATGACTGTTGACTAGCCCATACTGGCTAATTGGCTGACAAGCCAGCAATCTCACAGAATATAACTTATGGAAGAAGCTGTGTGAAGTGAATGCATTTGTTGTGGTAACAAAGTTAGGGGCATTAATTTGATAAGAGGGTATTATTAAGGACTGTAAGTGTCCTTGATGGCAGTGCGATTTGGTGGGAGGGTAGAAAAGCACCAAGCTGCTGTTAAGAGGAGCTCTGCCAGGAATAGCTAAGTGTGGGCTGAAGCAATCATGATTCATGATTAACTTATGAAAGTTAATCAAAAGTCCTGTGGGCTATCCCTGGACCCCTAGTGTATTCAAAGCCTCTCACAGAAGACTCTCAGTATGAAGAGGGGTGTTACGTAAAGATGGAGAATAATTTCTGAAGGACCTGAATGGGAATTCGATAGAAAGGGATCCTGCACAGTTCTGTGGTTGGTAATATCATTGCTTTTCCCATGACATATGCCAGTGAGATTGGCTTGTTTGCTAAGTCTGCTCAAGCAGGTTAGGATATGGTATGATTTCAGATGCAAAACCAAATTTGAATAATAAATAAATCAGAATGATTAAGACATCAAAAAACTTCTCTTGATATGCCCAAGAACAGAGAGATGCTGGGTGTCCTGCCCTTCTATTTCCCTCCTCCCCTGCTGCAGTCAGATGCATGTGAAGAGTAGACATGGTCAGACAGAGAGGCTCCATGTGGGAGATGCTCTTGGACTGGGCAATATTAAAGTGGCACAACAGGAAACAGGAACAGTAGCTTTAATGTAATCATAACCTGTATATTTTCCCTTGCAGCATGAGAATCCGATAATACTCAGTGCTTGCTGAGCTTTCCAGTTTGGCCACAGAGCATGCAAGGTTTATGTGAATCACTGTCAGAGGGCAAGTTTAAATTGTGATAAGTAGCCTATATGTAAAAGCAGTATTTCTGCATCAAGTAATAATGCTGTGTTTCCTGGGAAAGGAGTGGTTGAAATCTATCCCTTGTCACACTGCAGCATGCACAATAAATGTAATTTTAAATCCATTATAATGCTGCCAAATACATTAAATAAAAATATACAGAGGATTTATTCACCAGAAGATTTACAGATTTCCTGAGTAGTACATCATTATCAGAACTGTCAATTTGAAAACAAAAATTGTCAAATTATCACTGGAACATAATAAAAGCTGTGACAGAAATACACAATAACTACTAAGTTTTTAAAAAATAAAACCTTCAGCAAATGCACTCTACACACAATTATCACCTCTGTAGACTGCCAAGGAAGCAGTAAAGTACTGAAGGATACCAAAAAAAGAAGTGCAATATCTGACATAGTTAATATCAGCACCTCAGCAATTATTACGTGCTATTAAGTGCTATCGAAAAGCAGAATATTGTGCCTTTAATGATCAAGTCCAGAGGGGCTAGCATCCAAAAGAGACAAAATCCCAGGTAAAAGATGACCATTTGTTCTCACACTTTTTTCAGCTTGGATTTGGATCCCTCACTGGGCTCCTGGCTGGTCAGCCTCATACTTGTTAGCCACTTTGGTTAAGATGAGAGAAAGGCAAGGAATAGTTTTGTCACAATCTGCAAGTAATTATAAAATATGAGATTTCTGTCACATAGCTTTGGGTGAGCCTTTCATACATAAAAGCTTGCCACGCTGTTGTGTTCAAATTCCAGGAAACCAGTCCCATGTCTTTCTTTGCTCCCAGAACACTACAATGCCACCTTTCCCTTCCACATCCTTTATGATCCCTCCACCCCTTTATTTCCTGGTAGACACAAGATTATATTGCAACGTTGTTCCACAAGCCTAGGGCTATTGCTTCCTGATTATCTTGTAGTTTAAGCACAACTTTCTCAGCTCCCAAATCTTGCAAGTTCTCCAGATTTGTAAATTGACTCTCCAAGGACATCTCACAGTTAAAAAAAAAACAGGCACAAAGCCCACCTAAGTGAATCTATACATGGTTGATCTGAAATCTGATAATATAAGATATATACAGTGCTGTCCTATTTCCCTAACATAGTTTCTTCATCATGCTTGGCCATTCCTTGAAGATAGGTGAGGATTTTGGAAGGAGCCTAGGATCATTCACTTTGACATAGCTGCTGCTTTGTATTACATGAGCTCTCTTTCACAACAAATCTGCTTCCTGTCTTGTTCACTAGTTGAGTCAGATTCACTTGTAACAAAAGCATGCCCTGCTCTTCTTCCCAGAATACTGATGCCCCTTATCACTTCTTTGACATTATATTTTTAAGATGCTACATCAACATCTGTTTACAGGGAAATTCTCATGCTGTAGACCTGGTCCCTTGCAGGGAAGACCTTACCCTGTTCTGTTACCATCTCACTGCTTCACTGGGCTTCTGCTTGGATGAGAGTCATTTACGCCGTTATTCTTCATGCTACTTACATGTCAACTCTTGGTAAAATTTCATTGACCACAGAAGTAAAAGATAACAGAGAAAGCAGCCAGTGTTCCATTCAAAATGAGAGTTTACAGTTTCACACTTAGAAACATAAAGAGGTCTGAATAGGTGGTTTATTAACAGATCAGGAGGAGTCATAATGAACTCCTATGTCTGACAGCTGAAGCAAGACTACCCCAGATTAAAAGGAGCCCTTTATACAAAGGAGGAAAGTTAACCATTTAAATGACTTGGCAGGGACTATGATTTCTGTGTCATCTGAAATCTTCACGATAAACTCACAAGTCCTAAAAGATCTGTGTTGTGTCCTCTTCTCAGGCTCGTACTCAGAAGCAGGCTGGACTGATTATCAGAATATTTCCTGGCTTTAAAAAAAGTAGCTTTACTTTATGGAAGGGTATGGGGGCAGTTTCACTGTGAAACTATTTCAGAGGAACTTGGTACTTCTGCATCATATTATAACCTTCAAGAAAATCAGCAGTAAAATACAGAGAACCATAGAGAGCTTTTCTATTAAATGACTGACCAGGCTGAAAGAAAATAAAGGGACTTGTGTTGGATCAATATTTTTCCAAGAGTTTGGACATTTGGATGTGAGGGTCCTCACTCTGGAATTTAGTGAAGGCAACGTTAGATTGAGTGTCTCTGCTGAATCTCTGTGCTGAGGATCTGGAGTTTTGAGGTCAATGGCTAAATTCGCATTGGCTTAAATGAAACCTAGTGAAAAGTTTTAAGTGTTGTGACAAAAAATTGAGTGGAATTACAGCAGCATAGCAAGTTCACTGTGGTTTAGATTAGTGCATTTTAGATAGCATTTTTTTTTTGTGGTGAGGATGCTGCCATAGTTAATTCCTGTAGCTCAGCTGCAGCAATCCATTTGTGCATCTTTATGCTAAGCTTTTCCCAGTTGTTGGCATATCCTAGTTTATCATCAACTCTGTATAATTAGACAGCAACAACTGACCTTCTCTTTGGTTGCAACTTTATTCAGCTTTATAAAATGCTATTTGGTCTCTTAATACCATGTCTTGTTAATATCATTCTTAAACTATGTTACTCCCTAGACTGATTTGAGCTGATGCCCACAATGTCCTTAGCTGGCCAGATTATTTATTCTTGCTGGGCCAGACACACATTCTTGTGTATTTCACACTGTTACCTTTACAATATCATTATTTATTAACCCCACTTTACACACGGTGGATTGAAGTGATGAAGTGACAGTGAGTGGGACTCTGAAGAACCCAGCATACTTACTCCTTCTTCAAAAAAGAAAACTGCAGTGGGTCTGGTAACAGAATCAAACTCTCTGAAGCACAAACACCACTGAAGCCATGCAAGCAGCCTTGCTTATGTTACTACTCCCTTTTGTACAGGAAAATCCCAAAAGCTGAAGCAATTTTTGCAGTATCAACATAATTTAACTTTATTCGCACATTGTTGTCCTATCACTTTTGAAATACTGGCAGCTAGAGATAGGTGTCCTGCTTTGGCTGTGGACATCTGGTCACCCTCAAATGAAGCCAGCAATGCTAATTAATTCTAGCAGTACATAATGCCTTTTCTGTACTGTCATAATTCACTGAAGGCAGTGAAAGCCATACCCCTCTCTGTGAGGTTTCAAGCAAGCATGTGATTGGAATATTACTGCATATGTATTTCACGTTCTTCTTTAGTCCTGATTTACCTCAAAGGAAAGTTCAATTGCTCATAATTGGGATAAACAGCAGGTTATTTAGCTTGCTGAATAGACCTTTAACCACAAGGAAAGCTTAGTATTTACTGAAAACACCACTAATTTTGTTTGTCGTGTTTTAACTGCAAAATAGTTTAAATAAACAACTACCTTATCTTTGCTTTCTTGACACCCACTCCTGCTCCATAACCCTACAAACAAACAAAAATCAAAGCCAATACCTTTCAGTTCTGCCTAATAGCCTTAAGTGCCTTTGAAAATACCTGATTCAATTGAAGCAGTGTTTTAATAAGAGGGATAGAAAATACTTCACACAGATAGAAAAAGATACTAATTTAAGAATTCCAATTGCTCTATTTTAACAGTCTGGGGTAAAGTGACATTTTCAGTACAGAGTCAATTATTTATGTATTCAGCTTCTTCCAGCACTGGATTAATCTCCATTCCAGATTGTTGCATAACATGCTTTTAAAAGAAAAGTGTGGCTAGTAGAACGCAAAGCTGGATGGCAAGATATGGTTAAGTGAAAATATTATTTCAGTGACAAGAGTGATATACCAGAATAATGGGGGGTGGGAGGGAGGTGTGACGACAAGGGGGACTCAGTAAAAACACCCACAGACTTAATTCATATGCACACCAGATCATATCATTAAAGCCAATTTACTGGCTTTATAAATTTTCCTGTTGGATATCACCAAGTAGTGTGGTGGCAGCAGCAAGAGAAGGGTGAGTAATAACTCAGCAGTAATTTCCCTAGTGCCTGTAAATAACAAACATTGTTAGCAAATGAGTGATGGAGGTCAATGGGCCATACAGTCATTAGATGGTTTAATGATATGCTGCAGGTTATCTCAGGGCACAGTGCACTAATGACATTCTCAGCCTTCCCTGCAGCAAATAACCTCTACAACCCAAGATAAGCCATCACATTGCACAATACAATACAATAGCAAATGACCCCAACAAGAAAATTTCTCTCTGTTCAACATTTAATGTGCTAGTATCCATCAAAATCCGTCCTGAGAAGAGCACTGTCCTTCTTAAATCTGTTTTTGCTAACTGAGAAGCTATTAAAGGACAGAAACTAAATGACCTCAGACTTGTGTCTTATGGGTAGAGAGGTAATCGAGTCAATTGGAAAAGAATACCTAGCGTGTAACATCTTCTTTTGTTTTCCTGGCTGTTGCTTGGTCCTAGCAAAGGCATAGTCCAAGGAGAAAAAGTATGAACAGCATGGTCTGTTTTGTGCTGGAGGTCATATTAAATGATCATAGCAGAACCCATAATCTAAAAGTCTTTGAATTTATGAAAATTGCTGGGTCACTTACCAATGGCAAGTTTTGGAGTAAGATGGTAACCCAGGTTATCATAGCAGATTTGGCATCAGCATGTTATGTAGGTATAAAATGGTAAAGTAACTTCAATGTTACTCCAGAGCTGAAGGGAACCCAATACCAGGGGCAAGGTAGTCAGCCAGGATAGGGAAACATTGATTTTTTTTCAACCTGACTATAGCTTCAGTAACACCATACTGCGTGCATAGACCCCGCTTTGCTTAAGCCAGCAGACCACATACAGCATTTTCACTTTGTTATACCTTCTGTGTCAGCACAGAGAGGTGACAGTTCAGACCCTCAATTACTGTGGATGGGATATAGTAAAACTAGAGATGTAAGACCATGTAAAACAAAGGCAGGAATGACACTGTGGCAAAGAAGGGACAAGGCATCCCAGACTTGAAGCTTCTCAGGAGAGGTATGAAAAATAACACAGAGAAGATTCACTTGAATTCTTCCATGACAAGGACATTTAAGTATAGGCAGTATATCTACTACTTTAATTGATTTAAAGTATGTTTAATATTTAATTATTTCATAAAACAGAATTTATTCAGTGTTAACAATATTGTAATCTAAAAGTAAAAAAATGCAGTAGAAAAGGGGTCTGAGAGCACAAAGAAGATGGGAAGTAGAGACTGGAGAACCATTGCATAAGTTACAGGAATACCCATTCTCTTGTGACGGGAAGGCTAGCCAGCAAGGTCACGAGCTGGAAGCCACTTACTTCATCTGACTTGTATTACCTGTTACTCTTGTCATTTTTTTAATCTGGTGATCAGTTAATGTATGACTGCAGTAGTATGGGTTCCCATCTGTTATCACTGCCTCACCACCAAAAAGTAGTAGATACATATAGCAAGGATACTTACTAAGCTGAAATCAGTGTAACCACACAAAAATTCCATTTAATTTTAAATATTAATTATTATTTAAAATATTAAAAATCATTTTAATATGAGACTAGAATTGTAAACTCTTTAATACAATTGTATCAAAGTCTTAAAATGAAGGAGCAATGTTCTGATGATGAAATAACAGTCTTTGTTCCCTGTTCAGAACACATAGGTACTACGAAATTTCCTTAGCTCAGATTACTGGAAAAGCCAAACAATGCGTGTTTCCCACAGTAGTACCCTCTGTTACCATCATCCTGATGAACTGTATGAGAAATAATGGACAAAGTTGTAACACAGATCATCTATTTTTCATAAATATTATGCTAGAACATTGCTGGGAACACCCATGTGCAATTTGCCTGACTTTCTGGGAGGAGGAATAGAGAAAGGAATGTGCATACCCAGCATTTTGCACACACAGAGTTGTTGAGAAAAATATAAAGAAGACAAATACAGAAGTGAAATTTAGCATATATTATGGAGCAGACTTGTCCATTTATCAAGCTTCTTGATGGGCATATTGCCCATGAGCCTTCCAAAAGGCTCAGCACACACAGCTCCCATTTAGAATAATTGGACCACTTCACTTTGGTGTCAGGTAACATAATTAAGTCCTTGAAGATCTCATTTGATTCATTTGATCTTAACCCTTCAAAAATTTCCTGAAGATCACAAGTAACACTTAACATGCTTTTTTTAATGGTACCACAGATTGACACACCAGCTCATCCTGGGAGCCACTGCATTGCATATGTGTTCCTACAGTCTTGAAGGCCTTCCTAGATCCTTGTTTTGGCAAAAGTAGTGGCCATCCCAACAACAAGAAGATACAGCCTCCTGTTGATAACAACATTCTTTTTTTTTTTTTTTGCCTTTATTAAAAAAAAAAAGCAGACCAAAGATGCAAAAAAATTAAACAGAAAATAAATTGTTCCCTTGAAATATGATTTTCTGTATGTTTGTGTGTCCTAATTGATTTACTTGGGTGAAATAAGCACAACCTCTTCCTGAGGCCTTTCTCATACCTATAACACCTCTGCTGCTTACGTTCTCTAGGAGTTCAGCTAACACTGAGATCATATAGGGTCTGTCTCCTTCAATAAGCACCTACTTCCAGAGAAGTCATAGGAACATCACACCTCTAAAGATTTTGATTTCCTCAGACATATTTCATTGACATTAACCAAAGTTTATAAAAGTTATCAGAGGACGATGGACAAATAGACACAGGCTGACAGCATGATCGCCCAAATCTTGTTTCCATAGGCTGACAGGTTACAGAGTTGCAGTCAGGCATCTGAACAAGCTAGAAAATTATATACCTTGCTAACTGGGCAAAAACATGTCTTGAGAACTGTTATGATTACCTTTTTCTACTGTTTTTCTTAGCTATTCTGAAATTTTACAGTGCAGCATACAGAGGCATTCAACTCACCGTTGAAAATCAGAGGCCTGTAAACCACAAAGCACCTTTCCAGGGCTCATTTTTTAAACACACAGCTGGTCACAGCCATCACGAAAGTCCCAGGTTCTTGGGTCTTGCAGGATCAATCCAACTGCTTGAAAAACACCTGGGAGCAGATGAGAATGTGACTTCCAAAATAAAATATGCATCATGTTTGTGGGTATGCACTGTCTATCTTGCAAGTGAGATTTCATTCCTTCATAGTGCTAATTCCCACTAAAAATAATGACAACCAGCAAAAACAAATGTCAACAAAACATTAACATACTGCAAGAGGGTTGCCAGGAAATAAGGGTTTAAGGCCAAATAGTCTGCAAGGATTAGACTACCTGGCATGGGAAGGGGCGTTCCCCTTCACCTCTCCCCTCACACAATTTTTCTCTGAATTGTTTTTCTGTGTAGCTAACCTAAATCTTTCAGAGGCTTCCAGAGCCGTGACAGAGCTCTGCAGAGTGGGACTGTGCCCCTGATGATGATGCTTATTTAACACCCTTGGAGAGTCACGGCTGGTGTAACAGTAACATGGAGTAACCCTTTGGAGTGCAAATGGATTTTTTTGTTTTAAAACTCTGTCCACAGCCCTAATTCTGTGGACCAGCCTTAGTTTTTTTGAAGTCCAAATGCTGAACTTCACACAACTATCCAGATCCTACTACTACTTAAAGGAAAATCTTTAGGTAGAGGCTTGACAAAACCCCACAATCTTATCCTTATTATGTTGCCTCCCGACAAAGCTGAGATCTGCCATATCTATGGACCTTCAGTTTATCCCACTTAATTACCTCTAGGTACCTGTTCTTAAGTGCTGGAAGTTCCCTCTTTTCTCCTTCCCCTGTTTCTCATTACATAGATGAGGCACAAAATGCAAGGCTTGTTTCAGAAAGGCAGATTCACATGATGTTCTCTAGTTTTTCACATTTCGCAGGACACAAAGTGAAACCTATTGAAAGAGCCATAGCTTAATAAGAACAGACACAAGAGTTTTTGTTTCTGGAGTATGATGACAGCTGGTACTGTGAATGGCAAAGAGGACAACCCTGTATGGGTGACATGTATGAGACAATAAACAGGGCAGTGTTCTTTCTAATTTGGATGGGGTTTCCTACCCTAATTTAATGTCCTACCCTGGAACTTGTTTGGTTTTTTACCAAATCTTTCTTAGCTTCAGGGCTTAATTAACTGGGATTTTATTTTTGGAAGGAGGAGGACTATGAGTCTTAAATGGGAGTCATTCCCTTTAAAAACCCCTCTTACTCTACAGCATTCAATCACATAATAATGTATAATATATTCTGGTGTAACTCAACCTTTGGTCTGCACTACACAGGGGAAATTAACCAGCAGAGCTATTTTGTAATAACTTCTGTTACTGCGACTTTGGTATAATTTAACTATTCTGGAATAACTCCCCAGTGCAGACATTCAGTTCCAGAATGAAAGTGATTTTATTCTAGAATACTTACTCTGCTTCCAAGAGGGAATAATAATTCCAGAATAAACTCACTTTCATTTCAGAATCATATATGCAGGAAGTTCCTTGGGCATACCTCCCCAGCAAAGTTATTGTAACGCCAGTTAATTTTCTCACGTATGCAAAAATTTTAGTAACCTTCGGCATGCTGTGTCTTATTATACTTACCTGTGTTTACATGCTAATATGCGTAAAATTAAGCACTAACATTTAAATGGAATATGTTAAGATACGTGAATGTTCTTTTTTACCTGTCTCACACATAGACAGTTCAAGATTTTGTAATAAAAACATATCTAATCTGAAGAAAAAAAATCTGTTTGAATACTCTGCATAAATTGTATGATATAATCTGTCAGTGCAATCTAAAGCTTATTTTCTACAGTTTACAAAAATAGTCAAACAAACAAGCAAGCAAACATGCACACACAAAATTGTTTTGGATTTAGGAATTGACTTGGTAAATATGTAAAATGACTACATGCAACTTTAAAGCAGCTATATGGAACATAACCTCCTAGAAGATTCTCCTAGAAGCTATGCTAAGCCACATGAGGGAAGAAGGATCTGATTTGAGACAGCCAGCATAGTTTCACCAAGGGCAAGTCCTGCCTGACCTTGTCACTAGTGGCCTTGGTGAAGCCATGCTGGCTGTCTCAAATCACCTCAATGGACAAGGAAAGACCTACTGATGTCATCTATCTAGTTTTCTGTAAAGCCTTTGACAGGGTCCACCAAAACATCCTTTTCTCTAAATTTGAGAGATAGGGTTTTGATGGATGGACTCTTCAGTGGATGAAGAATTGGTTGGATGGTCATATCCAGAGGGTAGTGCTCGATGGCTCAATGGCCAGATAGAGATCGATGACAAGTGGTGTCCCTCAGGGGTCTGTATTGGGACCAGTATTCGTCAATATCTTCATCAGGACGTAGACAGTGGGATCTAGCGCATCCTCAGATAGTTTGCAGATGACACCAAGCTGAGTGGTGCGGTTGACACGCCTGAGGGACGGGATGCCATCCAGAGGGACCTGGACAAGCTGTAGGAATGAGCCCATGTGAACCTCATGAGGTTCAACAAGGCCGAGTGGAGGGTCCTGCACCTGGGTTCGGGACAACTCCCGGTATGGAGACAATCCAGGCTGGGGGATGAAGGGGTTGAGAGCAGCATGACACCAAGCTGAGTGGTGCGGTTGACACGCCTGAGGGACGGGATGCCATCCAGAGGGACCTGGACAAGCTGTAGGAATGAGCCCATGTGAACCTCATGAGGTTCAACAAGGCCGAGTGGAGGGTCCTGCACCTGGGTTCGGGACAACTCCCGGTATGGAGACAATCCAGGCTGGGGGATGAAGGGGTTGAGAGCAGCCCTGCCGAGAAGGGAGTGCTGGTGGATGAAAAGCTGGACATGAGCTGACAATGTGCACTCACAGCCCAGAAGGCCAACTGTATTCTGGGCTACATCAGAAGAAGTGTGGCCAGCAAGTCAAAGGAGCTGATTCTGCCCCTCTACTCCTCTCTGGTGAGACCCTACCTAGAGTCCTGTGTCCAGCTCTGGAGCTCTCAGCACAGGAAAGACATGGAGCTGTTGGAGCGGGTCCAGAGGAGGGCAACAAACATGGTCAGAGGGCTGGAACATGTCTCCTGTGAGGACAGAGAGAGCTGGGGTTGTTCAGCCTGGAGAAAAGGCGGCTCCAGGGAGACCTTATTGCAGCCTTCCAGTACTTAAAGGGGGTTTGCAAGAAAGATGGGGACAGACTTTTTAGCAGGACCTGTAGTGATAGCACAAGGGGTAATGGTTTTAAACTAAAAGAGGGTAGATTCAGACTAGATATAAGTGTGCTGACCCCAGCCAGCAACTAAGCACCACGCAGCAGCTTGCTCACACCCCTCCTCCCCAAGTAGGGGAGAGAATCAGAAAAAAAGACTTGTGAGTCTGTTGTTTGATAGGACAGAAAAGAAAGATATAACAATAATAATAATAATGATGATAATAATA
>NW_010509933.1:0-3519 GCF_000687285.1 Phaethon lepturus
GGCAACAAGTGCTGCTCGGCGGCCGGCGCTCCCCGGCAAACCCTCGTGGCGTCGGGACTGCCCGGAGCTGCCTGTCTGGCAGCGCTGCGGTACAGACCTGTGTCCTTGGTGCCCTCCCTCTCTAGATGGGTTTTTTTTTTCTCAATTCATTTGATTTGTGCTTCTTCCCCTGGTTTTGAGGTGGTTGCTTATGGTGTGTAAGAGCAGCATCTTCAAAACAGGCATCCTCTCCGCCTTTGTGGCGCTGAGCTGGGATCCCCGGCGGGGACTCGCCCCATCACGTGCTAAAACAAAGGTGAGAGAAGGATGCTGCCAGGCCGGAGATGCTGCTGAGCTTCGATAGCCTTGAAGGAGCGCCGCTCCTGGCTTCCCACCTTCTGGGGCTGAGATAATCCCAATTGTCCAAACTTTCCGAGCCAAGAGGGCCCACTTGAGATCAAACCCTTATGAGCTTGTCTAATCATCCCTTTCTCCTCCCTCTTTCTCAGTGTTTTCTATCGCTGCCTCTTCACTGCGGCGCTGGAACGTGCTCCCTGTGGAAGCCGAGTGTAAAACCCGCTAGCGACTTTAGGGGGTTTCTGGCTGGAAGCTCAAGGTCTGAACAGATTTGCAGCTTCAAGCACTTGTGCCAAGAATTGGGTTGCTTTGATCAATTAAATTCCCTGGCAGTGAAAGAATAATAATAAAGGTTAGGGGGGCAGTGCTCTGAAGCTCCATCTGCAGAAGAGTGTATCTTCCCACTGCCCCTGAATAGCACCAGCAGGCCCTCCTCTACCTCTTTTATGGATTTAATTCTCTTTGGGAAGTTAATCTCACCCCCGCTGCCCCGGCACAAAACTCAAAGTGGCAATCTCGTGAAGCACAGAAAAGCAATTGGGGGAAACCTAGCTTTTTATGATAATACTCAGGGAAAGTGACTTGCACCACTGCTCTTAAGAATGCAAACGCACTCCCACACAAGCGTGGGATAAACAGCA
This sequence comes from Phaethon lepturus, assembly GCF_000687285.1. Lineage (NCBI taxonomy): Eukaryota > Metazoa > Chordata > Aves > Phaethontiformes > Phaethontidae > Phaethon > Phaethon lepturus. Next base: position 978 of record NW_010509933.1, read on the forward strand.
CGGCTCGTACCTTTCAGCACAACAGAAACGCGCCGTCGCTGGGGCCAAGGGGCTCTCCCGGGGAATCGTTCGCTTGCCGGCAAACACGGCTTGGGTTATACCCAAATGCCTTCGAGGTGCAGAGACGGTTTTGCTGGAGGGCAGGGGATGCTACGGAGGGAAACGTGAGCAGTGGGCTTATGAGAGTGGTGGGGGATGGCCCTTGCCTCCTGCCCCGTGCCTCGGTGGGCGGCTGTGGCGCGGTACGTGTCCGTAATGCTGTTGGCTCGCTCGAACGGGAGCAGGGCAACTTTCCGTCTGTGTAGGCTTTGCTATCAGGTCAGGGATTTGCCTGTTTTCTTGCTCATTTTCAGTACCTATTTATAAAAAAAAAAAAAAAAAAATGAAGGTGGGGGATGGCCCTTGCCTCCTGCCCCGTGCCTCGGTGGGCGGCTGTGGCGCGGTACGTGTCCGTAATGCTGTTGGCTCGCTCGAACGGGAGCAGGGCAACTTTCCGTCTGTGTAGGCTTTGCTATCAGGTCAGGGATTTGCCTGTTTTCTTGCTCATTTTCAGTACCTATTTATAAAAAAAAAAAAAAAAAAATGAAGCCTCTCCCAGATGAAAGGACAGCGTTCGTGTTTCTCCCGTAGCCTCAGTGCTAGTGATGCCGTGGCTGCATGGTGAGCAGAGGACACCTCCAGTGGAAAGCCAAGGCGCCCGGTTTACAGTGCAGATGCCTTCATCCAGCGGGGGGCTGTTCTCGGGGGGCTGTCCCCACTGGCCCCATCGCTGTGCAGCTCTCCTGCTGCGTCCTTTCTTCAGGGGGCTGTGCTGGCCAAGGCGCTTTTCCTCTCCTTGTAGGGTCAGTTTTCTGTGCTCTGGGTTCCTTGATGTGGCCTCTATGGGGCTGGACGAGCCCTGGTGCTGAGGGGGTGATGGGGGAGAGGAGCAGACCAGGCAGAGAGGACAGGGAAGAGGGGTGTGGGGATGCCTTGCTCTTCTGCAGCTCTGCCCAAGATGGACATACACAACTCGTGACGCTGCATCCCAAGCTGCGCTTGAACAACGCAGCCCTTCCCAGAGGCCCTAACTCCGGCGGGTGGGCTGGGGCAAAGGGTGGAGCGGGCAGGGCAGGGCAGCCCGGGCTGTGGGTCGTCCTCGTGGTGTCTCTGACTGAGGTGGAGCGGCCAAGGTGGCTCCTGAGCCACAGGTCACTTCCCTTCCCCATTCTCCAGCACGGAGTGGTCTCCTCACCCGAGGTAGCTGGACATCATTTCTGTGCGCTGGCTGCCAGAGCCACTTCAATTTAGCGTGAATCTATTAAATCACCTGTCTTGATGCTGTTTTTCTGGAGATCAAATTTGGAAAGGCAGCAGTTGGAGGAAAATTACAGCAGACAAATGTGTGTAAAAATGTTTCCCTCCAACTGCTTTCATCACAGGCAATTCTTGACTAAATGATGAGGCTTAGGGCTATAAGTATCTCAGTTGTTTCAACTGGAGTAAACTGAAACCAAGGTCAAGTCATAGCCGGTTTGTGTCCTTTTCCCTTCTAATCTTCTACATTTCACTATGGTTATTTTATTTGAGTGTCTGCCACTTGCTATTTCAAGCTTCCAGCAGTATGTCTGCTCGGCACCCCTGTTTGCCAGCTGAAATGTTTCCACCCCGCTAGTGGACATGATTACATAATTTTAGATACACTAAAGCCTGAAATTATTGGATTTTTTTCCCCTGGTACAAATGAATACATGTAAGCTGTTTATTTTTAACTTCCCCTCCTGCCTGTGAACTCCTTTAACGGAAAATTAATTTTTCATGATGGATGCAGGGAGGGGAGGAGAGGAGGGGGGTAAAAGGAAAGCATCTGAGTGTGAGGGCAGCAGAAAAAGCAGAGTGCTAATTTCCTGGGTGATAGTGTGATGTTGTTCCACCTGTTTCTTTAATTACTAGAAGTTGCTGAGCCTCATCAGCTGCCTCGACAGCCCTGGGAGGCGAGGAAATGCTGATGGGGTCCCAGCCGCACGGCTTTTCAGGCTCGTGCCGAGACGGCGCGCGGAGTCAGGTTCCTCCCAGGATCGTTCATCCACAAACGTGTAGGTCATCTGAGCTCCAAACTTACTTTGCAGATCAGAAGGAACCTGTGTGGTCTCTTTCAATCTACAAAACCCTTTCTCTGAATCATTGCTTTAAGAGCAGAGTTTACTGAATTCATAGCATTGTCTCGCTTTCCTGACAAAATAAGCGTATTGAATACTGCATTATATAGAGATTAATTAACTTCAGCTTCCCCTCCACACCCCTGGAAATCATATATTTTGTCTCCCATACTACCAGTTAGCCCAGCAAGGTTATTTCCCAAAAAACTTTGTGAGATAAAACTGATTTGCCCAAAGGACTCCCTTGTATTTGCCCACATTTGAATGCAGAGTGGAAACTCGTTTTCTCTGAGGCTTCTGCGGGACATCCAGAACCAAGGGCATCCAAGTCCTCGGTGTGGAGGTGTGTCTCTGAGCCTTCAGTGCCAAATATAATTGAAAGGGTTCAGGTTTTCCATTCCTGC
>NW_010509933.1:3550-4822 GCF_000687285.1 Phaethon lepturus
TTAATGCACAGGATGTGTCATGATGGCCCTCAAAGGCCTCTTTGCATTCACATTTGCAGTCTTCATGTCTGTTAGCGCAGGCTCTTCTCAGTATTTTATTTCATGCTTCCTTCACTGCAAACATTTGCTTCGTGTGGACAAACAGCTGGGGCGTCTCTCTCGCTTTCCCCTTTAATAATCTCTAGCTTGGGACCACTGATCCTTCAACAACCTCTTCCCTTTTTGATGTGCCCTCTGTTTTCTCTTATTTACAGCAACTGCCATGCTTGGGATTCTCTTGTTCGTCCTCTCCCTCCTCTCAATTTCTCAGGACAAGCTGAAAATGAGATTTAATGGGCCTCCCACTGTTGTTGCTCTTTTGAGAGTACTGGGATCAGATGTTCTTCTCTTGAGAACTAGATCAAAGAAAATGAGAGAGGGTAAAGACCAGGACGCTCAGGAAGGCAACGGAGAGTGGGGATAAGGCAGGAGAAAAGTGGTTCTTAGCATGTAATGCTGTAGTGCAGGGCATTTTTTGCTTTGCTGGCTCCTTGCCAGGGTTTTACAGAAGCATCAGTGCCACTACGCTGTGAAAAGCTTAATAATTTTGTTACAAAACCTTCCCGCAAGCCCAGCGCCACCTGAACATTTGTATTTTTTATCAGAATTGTCTTAGGCTACTAGCTATAAACAACCCACCAGTTTTAACGGGGGATTATTTGGCTGACCTATCCGTCCCCATGTTCCCAGAAATCCTCTCCATATTAATTGCATTTCACTGCTGCGGACACCTGTTAGCAAGGGCACAGCTGAACAGGCTCTTAATACTTCCAAATCTCTGATAATACTCCAGTTAAACCTCTCTCTTGCTTTTTTCCCCTTGTTTTTTTCTTTCTTTTTTTTTTTTTTTTTTTAAATAACAGAGTAACTGGTTGGACTTTCTCCTTAGCAGCAGCCTGAAGCTACGGTTCCTGCTGCTCTCTCTAGCATGAGGTGACTTCGCAGCAGAGGAGCCGGTGGTGTTCGAAGGCTGCCACTGCGCTCCCCCTTTCCTCCCCTTCTGCGCTGATGGGGAAGGGTCACCCAGGGACGAGGGTGCCACTTTGGGATTCAAAGACCTGCTTTAAATTGCCTCTGACACCATAGCTTCTGTATGACCATTTGCAAGCTGCATCCTTCCACTTGAGCTGCAAAATGCCGACGCAGGACTCCAGGGGAGAGACGGAAGCGCTCGGACCCTGCCGCGACGCGGATTTCGGTTCCTGACAGGAGCCGGCTCCTGCCGCTCCCGCC
>NW_010509933.1:4853-7802 GCF_000687285.1 Phaethon lepturus
CCACGGGCCCGAGGGGTAGGGAGGGGAAACCCCACTGCTGGCAGCGGGCAGGAGAGCGGCTGGGCGGCCGGCTGCCGGGGCGGTGGAGGAGAGGGCTCGGGGAGCCGGGGAAAACCTCTTTGTTGCTCAGGCTCTCAACGCAGGAGGGCTGTGTTTTTGTTGGTAAAAATAATTGGCATGGTACGCGTGGTTTTCTTGTTGGTCACGAAGCTCAAAGAAAACAAACACAGTATGACAAGGACCTGCTTGTTTTGTTTTTTAAGTGCTGTGTTTAATCCCCTTATAAATTTGAGGAAAATCCCACGAAATTCAAAGTGTCTGAAGAAGGAGATAAACCCTTCACGCTGTTCAGTTCTACAGTGTTTATTCCTTTTCTCCTCTATTCTCTTATCATGATCAGAAAGGGGTGGAAAGCTTTTGTCAGAGTTCTTTTTTAAAGAAAAAGATGCTATTTGAATGTAACCAGGTCTGAGCACATGGTGTGACCCAGGGAACAAGCAGTATCCTTACTGTCTGAATTTTTCAGCTCTTGTGAATGGTGTCAGGATCTTAACACGACTCTCAGTCTGCTCTGAGAACAGGATGGCTTCTATGGAAACCCACTAGACAAGTGATTAAAAAAAAAATCTTTTCAGAAAATTACTTCATCGTATATGAGATTTCTTTTTAAAACTAACTACATGGGAGTTCTTGGCAATGATGGTCTCTACATCTGATGGTCTAACTAGCATGAAATAGAGATGCTGCTCTCATTTATATACATTACGCTATCTGGTTCCTCACTTGTGCTTTGGGAAAAGCATGAATTTTCAAGTTTTCCTCATGGGACTTCTCTGGCTTCTTTCACTTTACCTTTAATTTTCTTCCCTTCTATGTAGAAATACAGGATGATTATTAAATGGCTTTAGGAATTTTGCTGTAAAAGGCAAGAGAGCACTCAGCATCATAATTTTTATTGCTATTATCACAGTTTCTTATTCTCTCTTCAAGAAAGCACAACAATAGTGAAGCTTTCTGGGGAAGATCATAACACACATGCAGTTTAGCTGGGAGAATTAAATATAGATATTTTTCTTGCTGTAGTATTTGTCAGGCAAATCACAGTGCACTTCTTATAAATACCTTTGCGTGTGCACAGTTAGCAAGAGCTGTTTGATCCATGTATCCCTGCAAGACTGTAATCTCAAGGTAACATGCCATGACAAACGTCCGGGAGCCTTAGAGCATCCCAGTTGCAGGGAGTATGCAAGATGACTGTGGTGGGAGAGGGGGATAGGGCTGACTGGGGTATGGGCTAATGTGGGTATCAGTTGTGTTTGCTTCAGTAGATTTTTTGCACACGGGAGAGCTCTTTGCTGGTCAGCTTCAGCCAAGCCCAGCAGCTCTATCCCCCTCTCCCCCAGCCCCATCGAGGAGAGCAGAGACAGTGAGGCTGATCATAGCTACAGAGGCTCCGTGATCTGTCCCTGGCCCCAAGGACATGTAGCCAAATTACTGCAGGCAGCAGACTGCAAGAGAAATTAGGGAGTGAGCTGGAGAAGAGACATTTCAGCAAAGGATGGAGGAAAGATGTTGCCCTAGGCACAGAAGCTGGGGGATGTACCCAAGGCCATGTACCCATCAGTGGCAGAGATGGGCGTAGAAAGCCATGCCCTGCACCATGCCTGTTTCATCAGCGCCCACCGCTGGGTCTTTAGTTAGCAGTGTCATATGTACAGATGGGACTAAATGGCTTCTCACAGAGCACAGCTTGCCCTGCTGATGTCCCCCTCTGGTTTGCCACCAGAGCAAACACCATTCTCCCCCACGCCGGGCCACAGCCACCCTGGCCCCTTCCCAGTCCCTCAGCCCTTCCTCAGCCACCAACAAGGACATGGCCTGAGGCACAACCTCGCTCCTTCACTTGGAGATCAGTGCGGAGGTTTTCAGTGGCCACTTCCACTGTCCACTTTAGCTTGGTCTATTCAGGGTGTTTTTTTAGTTAAAAATACCTAGCTGACTATTTTTATACAAAAGTACACATGCCTTCCTCTTCTATTTATTAAGTGCCTAAACCATATTATGAGCTATTTGGTTTTATTCTATGATATTTTTATATCAAAGATGGTTTCTGAGGGAGGCAAGCAACCAAAAATAGTTATAGGATATAATCCAGCTTGGTAGACTCGTTTAATTTAATTAGCAGTAATGTGGGAGTTTAACTCTTGTCATCAGGGTAGAAATAAGTTTACCACTGTCGTCTTTTTTTATTTTTTTTAAAAAGTCTTGTTTCTGTTTTTCTTCTCTTCTTTCTTTCCATAGTAAATATATTATTTATGCTGTTCCTATGTTAAAATTTCATTCCCTCAGTGCTAAATAACCCTCCTCCACCTTCTTCTAGTTAGGATTTATAACACACCCCAGAAAAAAATAGGTGCTGACTGTGCTGTGAACAGTGCCTCTTCATTATAAAGCAGCCCTTGCAAACTTTTGGAAAATGGACCTACTGTGATAATAAATCTTCTCCCTTGACATACAGCACTGAATGTGACTCTGACCACATAAACTGCTCTCCCCATGATTCTGGGGCTGCTCACAATGCCAACCATTTATAAGCCAGTTGGCTTTACATTAATTAATTCCCGAGTCATTCACGAACAGCAACAATCACCTCAAAGCGCAGGCCCAGGAAAGGGCTGGCATTTTGAAAGGGAGATCTGTATATAAAAATTTACCATGCTCACAATGGGGAACAAACCCAGCCCTTGAAACAACAATGGCTTTCTGCTTCTGGGCGCGGGGTCGCGGCTTCTTTTGGTTCAGCTCGTGGTGGTTTATTTACGACGGGTGCTGGCGTCTGATGTTTGACTTCTTCCGCGGAGAGCGCGGGCTGGGCGTCCCGCCCAAGGGCGAGGTGGGCCTCCCTGGGCTACCGCCTGCCGGGCGAGGCTGGGGGAAGCCGGATCGCCT
>NW_010509933.1:7815-36456 GCF_000687285.1 Phaethon lepturus
GGGGAGGATTTGGCTGCCTGACGTCCTCTGCCAGGCTGCTGGCTACTTCTCACCTGGATTTCAGTGCCTGCCTGGACGAGCTCTGCTCGTAGCCTTGCCGCGCAGGGTTTTAACATCAGCCGGTAGAGTGTCATGGCCGAGACATTTCTGGGAGTAATTTTAAGAAGCTGTACGGAGAGGTCTCACTCTTCCTCCCCATAATAGCTTTTAGGCTTCTAAAAGAAGTTATTTTACAGGCGTGATTTAACCGCATACCTCGTTTCCCAGAGGGTGCAGTTTCCTCTGGCTGCTGTTGGCTACCCCGTCTGCCACCTCCTTTGCCCAGCGCTGGCCCACGCAGCCCGCCCTCGTCTTCGCCTCCTCCGCGCTGAGCTTCCCCTCCTGTGCCTCGGGGTTGTTCCCCTTGGCTTTGCTTCCTGGGGGTGCCCCTCTGGCCAGGAGAGTTGCTTGTTGCCCCTCAGCCCCTTCCATCTCCGTTGCCTTATCTTGCCCCTTCCAGAGCTCCTGGTGTTTTGCGTGGTGGGTGTTTTGCCTTGCTGAGGCTGTAAATGCGTAAGGATGATACATTTTTGGGGGAATTCAACCTAGAGAATGAAATGCTGCCACATTGGAGATGGCAACGTTTTTTTTTCATGGTTGGTCATCCAGTGCTGTGCGTGAGGACCTTCACAGCCCGCCCTGCAGCCCCCGCTGAAACCGCGGCCAGGGCCGCTTTAACTTGGCCGCCTTGTGGAGGTGCGTTGGGGTACAGGCTTTAAGGGCACAATTACAAACGAGCTTCACAGGATGGTGCCTCATCCAGTCCATGGGATTGACAGTCCTCGTTCACTAAGCACCTGTTCAGTAGTTTTTCTTCATCATTTTCTAATGGGGGAGGGAGGAGCTGATCCCTTAATTCCAACATCCTATTCAGATCCTGCACTGAAGACAGAGTTATTAATTTCCTCAGAGGGTTTTTGCTGTCATTCAGCATGACAGTATCCTGAATGCTTTAAAAATATTAATGGGTTTATTTTCATAGTAGAACCTTGAGATGAAAGAGCATAGCTTTCACGTTGTAGGTGGGAGCAGTAGCAAAGAGTGAAGGATCAAGGTCAAAGCAAATGCAAGGTTTAGGTACCTGATCTTTTTTTTTTTCCCCCAGACTACATTCTGTTCATCACCTTATTCCTATGTCTGCATTTTATACAGCCCACTGACTTCCATTTCAGCTGCCATTACTCAGCAAATGGTTCTACCAAGTTCAGAGGAAGTACTCTGAACTCTGCACTGGTGAAGTCCTAAAAGCTGCTTGGTCTAAGAGACCCACCCAGTCCCACAGCAGGCAGATGTAGCTCCCCAGGTCAACATTTGCTCTTCTTTCTGCTCCTTCAGCCTCTAGTCTCAGTATCCCCTTTTGCAAGAGGCAAGGCAGGAGCAATACAGAGAGCAGTCAGTCATCTTTGCTGCTCCATCTTGGGTCATGCCCAGTGCCTCCACGCCGGCTGAGGCAGAAATCCTATGGAGAGAACATGGTAGGCGTTCATGAAATTAGGGACTTCTTGCTCTGGCCAACAAAGTCCCAGTTCATCCATTTTTTCTGATACTGTTCAGGATTCTCTATAGCTATGATCCACAAGCTTTTTGTCCTCACCTTTGTTCACCTGCCCCTTTTCTTTTCCCCATCTGTTTTTTTTTTTTTTGTCCCAGCCTTGTGACCAGCCAGCATTCCCATTTTGATGTGATGGCAACTTCAAGAATTGGCAGTCCTGCTGCCATGTTTGACTATAATACTAATATTCAACTCTATAGGTACTGTGCGACCTACAGTCTGCTAATACATAAATTCCAATGTAAAATTAAGATTCCCTGCTTTTTCTGTGGGTTAGTTAGGCACACAACAGGGCTTGTCATGGTGGAGAAATAGAAATCAAAGATAGTGCCATAAAAATAAAACACACTGAGATTCATGAAAATCTGTCTGCATTCTGCTTCCAGTGAAGCTATTCGGGGCCAAATTTTCAAACATCAGTTTCTAGTTGCACCAACATGATGAGCCCATGCAAAATACAAATACGCTCACGTTAGGTTCTTACACATGCAGGCAATGCACATCCTTGCTGAAATGTGACATTTTGAGAACAGATGTTGCAAAATACTTGCACATATTTTGTGGGAGCAACAGTGACATCTATCTTGCTGGAAACATAGCTCCCATTTTTACTTTTCTTTGCTTGGTAGGCCGTTTATCTTGTTTCCTTTGGCGCTGGAAGTCTTTCTCATGCTGCTTTCTGTGTCTGGAAAATCTGCCCACCTTCTGCATGCCAATCACACTTCATTTTCAAACCTCTCCTTCAAACTTCTCCTAATCCATTTTATGCTGATTTTCTTACTGTCATTTTCACTCCAACTCAAGTCTGAACTGCCTCTTACAGTGAGTTTTAAGTGTGTGTATTTATTCATAGCTGTTTGTGTAAGGCTGTCTATGTTGGTGCCCCCTCCATTTTGAAGTGAAAAATTAATTCTATATAGTTAACCGACTTAATCCATGCCTTCATCTTCACAATGCAAAGCCCTTAGAGTGAATAGTCCAATTTCCGTTTTAAAGGTGAGTTCGTTAAAACAAAGAGATTAAACAGTCTGCCAAGGTCAAAGTTAGAAGGTAGCAAATGGGAAGAGCACAAGTCTTGTGGTGACCAGACTAGCAGTTTTAGGGCTGAGTAATGTAGTGTTGGCACGGCTTTGCCCTTTTCCTCCAGAAAAAATGAAAGACGGTAAATGGAAGGTATGGTTTATTTTGGCTTCCTGACACCACAAACATCATTTCTGAAATAGTGATAGTTAATTGCTCAAACTCCTCAGCTGTGCAGGCAACATTGAATGTTTCCACGCAACGGGTGAGGGACAGGAGCCGGCGTGGGGCTGGGCTGAGAAGCTCCTGGAGGAGGCAGGGGAAGGTGGGCACAGCCGGGACAGGGATGGAGCCTGCTGGGGGGTCCCTGGTCTGGCTGCCGTGGGTTGGCAGGGAGCCGTGGGGCAGTCGCAGTGGCTGGGAGGCTGCCGTCCCTCCACCCCCAGCCCACCGTCTGCCTCCCTGGCTCTGGGGTGCTGGCACAGGCAAAGGAGGGTGGGTAACGCTACTAGTCATTTTGCAGGCTTGAAAATTACCATGGGCAGTTGCTTGCTTTGCCTAAGCCTCTCGCCAGCTCTGTTCGTAGGAGCTGTGACTCCTGGAATTGTTGTGTGCATATGTAGCTTTTCCCCTATATACTATTGTTATTTAATCTCCATGTAGCCTTTCATTTCTGTGGCTTAAGTTTATGAGCATTTTATTTTCCATTTCCTGCTACTTTTTCAAACATAATATGAAATTACGGACATTTTCAGGCCCTCATTTGTAAAATTATTGTCATAATTTACTGCTTTTAATGATTTTCCTGACATATTTTAGTAGCAAGATCCACTAAGTATTCCTTTTTTTCTTGGCTGCAGTTAAGTCTATTACACAAGAAGCTATGGATAAATAATATTAAGATCCCAGTAGCGTAACGTTCAGGAGAGTTTCCAACAATCAATATTATCTGTTGTCTCAGGATATGCATCACTTGGGGATCCTTTCTATGGAAAGGGTGAGAAGAGATGCTCCTCCAGATGGCATTTGTCACTTTGTCCCAGGGTTTCTGGGAGCTCCTGCAGGGACCTGGAGGTGGCTGCCGTCTGCCTGTTTTGGTGGGCTGCATGAGGATCCCGATCAAGGCTGTGCTGGGGGAGAAAACCTCCAACGGTTATGGTGGCCCTGGCAAGGCGCGGGCTGTGCTCTCTGTGTGCCTCCTCCTCCAGATGCTGGGCATACGGGCCTGTCCTGGGAGCCCCGAGATGGTTTGGCTGAGGAGGCAGCTGGAGGAGAGAGTGCGGAGAGAAACATCGCTCTTGCAGATAACAGCCTCGCTGAGATCGATTGATGGATGCTGCTGTATTTGCCAGACATAAGCTAAAACTTGGGAAACGGAGCAGAAATGCGCAGCTTGGGCAGAACAGTTGTGTATAGCAGGGACGTGCACGGTGCCGGTTTGGGCAGCGCTTGTGCTAGGCTGCCACGGAGCATAGACCTCCTCGCCAGCACAGCGGGGGGCAAAGCACCTCGCCCACAAGTACCAGCCACCAAGGGCTCAGGGCCGTGCGGCAGCTGTGCCCCAGCAGGCAGGGTGCCCTGTGTTCTCTGGCTGCCTATTGAGAGATGAGATTTCTTCCCTCTTGTTTTTCCAATCTTTTCCCTTTGCTATCCTATTGCTGCAGCACAGGCTTTCCATCTGGTCCCAAAAGCAACGCCTTTCCTAACCATGCCTCTGAACTGATGCTCAGGAGATCCGGGCTTTGGTCTCTTTGACTTTCGCTGACTAGCTGCGTGGCACTGGGCAACCATCCCCACCTCGCTGGTCATCCCAGCTCCCTCTGCCTGCCTTGGACTTGCGTGTGCTCCCAGACACTTACTGGGTAGCAATGCAGAGCAGAGAGTAGCATCCCTGCCTCATGATAGTTGTGAAAGGCTCTAAAATGGAAATTATTGTAGTGATAGGGATCTCCTCTAGCTAGGGTAGTTTATCATGTGCAGGAAACTGGCTGCAGCTGGAGCACCTTTTTGCTAATACAGTCTGCATTTTCACTTTGCTGTAATTGTAAAACTCTACGCTAGAGTCCAAATAAGACTGGAGCTTGTACACTTTTTAAGAACAAGTGCCACTTCCCCATTGCTCTTTGCCACTGTCTGGAACTCTGACACACTGGTCTTTCATCAACAGCTTTGGGAGGTAGCATGTAGCTAATAAAATTAGGAGAGGATGGAATTTTTAAAACAAGCAGAATTTGATATGCTTTGTTTGAGTGGGTCATGGAGCTGGTCTAATATTGCATGTACGACGTCTTCATGAAGGGTGTTCCAATTTAAGAGAGAACAGTTGGACATTTTTTCTTCCTCGTAGAGGTGTTAATAGACTCAAAGGTGGAAGAGGAGACAAGGGCACAGTGGGAAAAAACGCAGCAAGCTCAGGTGATGGTAAGTGAAGCAGGTTACACTAAAGACAATCTCTTTTCTGCTGCTTGATTTTTCTTACTTGGCACAGAGTGCACCTGGCTGTTCATTATGGAGGAACTGAAATGAGCCTGTGCAAGCGATCAATGCACAAGCTGGGAGAAATCTCTTACAAACACGGGACAAAACCGCCAATGATACTCTCTCTGGAAAGAGGTTGTTAGAGGTGTTTGAGATTTCCCCAAATTCACTCTCTGGTAAGGACACAGATATGAACAGTGTGCCTATAAACAGAATTTAAAGGTTTCCATTAGAAGAAACCTTTTAATGGAGAAGAATATAGACCTGACAAATGCACACCTGCCGAGTTGTGTAACATGCATCTGATGCAACAAATGTTTTGTATTTCTTCCTGCCTTCTAGAGTCAATTTATTTTCAAATCCTTGCTTTGTACAAGCAGTGGGTGAAATGATGTCTCTTGCTATTTGATGTAAATGCTTGCCTTCATTTGCTTCACAGTGGGTGTGTCTGCACCTACTCCCCAGTTAGATGGGCACTCCAGTTGGCTTCGGAGCAGAAAGGCTACCTGCTGAGGAGCCAGGGATAGTGTGATGGTCTTTGGATTTTAGGAGTGGTCTTTCTGGGCGTAGATGAAAGGTTTCCAGCCCAACAGCATCAGGAAGCTGTGGCTGCTGCTGCTCCTGCAGTAGTTGTTTCGTGTGATAGGGAACAAGGCACGCACAAGGCACCTGGTGCATCCCATCTGCACAAGAGAGGGAGAAATGTGCCCTGTGGCTGTCAGGTCAGTATGCTTTGGCTTACACAGAGGTGTAAAAACTTTTTTCTTCTCAGAACTTCAATATTTTGAGCCTTATTTAGTATCCTCTGGACCAAATTCAACAGTTTCCTTTGTGATGGTATGTTGTACTGCAAGTGCTAGTAAATCAAATATCCATAATGGGGAAGATGGATGTAATTTGCAATCAATTTGCTGTTTTATGAAAGGGCAATGAAATTCTAGTATCCCATCTGAAAAGTATTTATTGAATGTAATGAGGAAGAAACCAGTGGGGATGTAGAGTAATTAAATAGGGGGCTATGAAAATGTCTCTAAATTCTATAAGAGAGAGAATGATACAAACTTCTTTGAACTTTCAAACCACCCTGTAGAGTTTAATAGAGAATAGTTCTCAGTTCTCTTGCAGAGCTCAAAATGTCTTTAGGTTATTTTCAAATTTCTATACAGTGTCATCTTTGTTCTCCATTTAGTGTTTTTTTTTTTTTTTTAAAGAGAATTATCTACTAGTATAGTATCATGTAAGCAAGTGGGTTAAGAAGGTATGATATCAAGTGGCTTGTCTTTTTTACTTGCACTGCAAAAATATCCAGCTTCTTAGAAATGTGCTCAGCTCAGGTGGAAGTGAGTGCAGATAGTGAGTTTGGTAGAAACTGCATGTATCTGCTAAGCGAAGTCAGTCATTTTGCCTGTCCAAGTTAGTGGTTTAACTGTCTTAATATTGAAACTTTTTTTTTTTTACTAGCATATTTCTAGCATCTCACTTTCACATCACTGCTGAATCAGGGTATGGCATCAGGTGGCTGCTGCTCAATTCAGTAGAGGAATGCAAACCTGAGTCTCCAATATCAAAAGCCAGTGCCCTAACCAGTAGAATAATACGTACATTTACAGCTAGGATAAAACCTCTGGTAAGATATCTAGGATCAGATTAGAAACACCTCAGCAACATAAGACAAGTATCTCAATGATGTTGGGTCAAATTTGTTTAGAGAATGTTCTGAGGGTAACTGAATATCAGTTTTAGATAGAGATCTGGTATTGTATTCTGTATCGGCAGATTGACGTGCCTGGTTGGATCTTGCTTAGCCTGGCACTTGTATCTTTGATCCTGTCTTGTCCGTTTTCTGAGACTTATGCTCCAAGTTCACGGATGGCAGATGTTTACATTCTTCTTCATCAGTAGATGTGGGATGATGGCATTTGCCTTTTGTTTGGATGTCTGCTGGACTTGGACTTTCGTTCGCTTGCTACCAGGAGTTTGGACTGGTCTCTGCCTATAGTTACCTCCTCTCTAGTTGGACCTCTAAGGAAAATCCCCTCCCTGTTTTGAGTCACACTATCAGGGACATTCTGATTCAAAACAATGTTGGCTACCTTGATACAAAACGACTCAGTTGTCCCAGGCCAAACTAGGGACACTGTAAAGTTTCAATCCAAAGCCATTCTGAGAAAACAACAGGAAAACATGTTTTTTGGGTATGGTTCACAGCAGGATCATTTGGATAGGTCCTGGGCTTACTCAGGTCTTTGATGAAGAGCACTTTGAAAGCAGCAGTAGCTGGAAAATCAAGCAGGTTATCGTCTCCCAGACAGCGCGGTATGGACCAAGCAGATGTCTAGAGTCAAAGCAAATACCCTGCGGTGGACCTATAAGAGGACCAAAAATAATAATGGACAATTCTGGGCCACAGCAGTGCCAGAAACTGGGTGTGTCTCAAAATGTGAACATCGTGGTGTTATAGAATAGGTATTTTACAGGACAGAAATTGGATGTTCCTTTTATCTAAGGACTGATTTTTAAATTTTTTTTTTTTCTTTTTTAACCTTCAAGGACTGCAGAGGCTCTGAGGAACAGAGGAGAATTCCCACTGTTCCCAGGAGCCAGACTCTTTTTAAGTAACAGGCACTTGAAAAGAAGCCTTGGGAACAGAAAGAGCCTGGTTCCTGGGTGTTTCTTTGCTATCACTCACATGGTGAAGGGTCAGGGTCACATGTCTATACAAGCTATCCCTGCCTATTTCAGCTGAGCCTTATCTGGGGATTGTGAGACTTTATCGCCAGTTTTCGGGAGCACTTGGCAACTGGGCATGGCGTGCCCCTTATGCCCTGTCATTTGCCATGTCCCCAACTTGCCCTGGCTTGCAGACGTGTGGATCCGAGGATGAAATGGACTGGCAGTGACTTATATCACAGCTCCCATTTTCCTTCTCTTGACACACAGCTCTGTGCACTGCTCCTTTGGGCTGTGGTCCATCCTGGTCCTCTTTATTCTGGGAAGCTTGGCTCTTCCTGTCCACACCATCTCTAACTATGCTGCAGGAAGGTCAAGACAGCAAACAGGCACCATCATTAACTCTAATCCTTGTTTATTAAATAGAAAGAAGCACACAGAAATGAATACCAAGGCAGACTTTCATCTCCATCCTCTACCCACCCCCGGGGGGGTTCATCAATCAAACCCTGAACCTCTGGCAAGAAATCAAGGGTGATAAATTTGAACTTCCACTCAACAAAGTGAATCCACACCCCTTACCAGCTATTTTTCCCGGGAGAGTAGGCTTCTCGGATGTTATGGCATCAGTCACTGCCCCTGTCCATAGGTTCAGCCTGCATTATGCAGAATAATGGCAAGGGGACTCTTGCTCAGCTTAGGTAAAGGACTTTCACTTGGCCTGGTTTGACATGAATCAATTTCTCATTGTCTGGCATCTGCACGATGAAATGCAATGTTGCCAGCCCTTCCTTGTCATGCTGAACTGGATAGAGACACAGGTCTTTGTAAACTGTCTCTGCCTTTTTCAGTTGTATCTTATTTGAGGTCGTGAGTTGGTAGTGTCGCCCTGGCAGCAACTGGCAGAACTTGCCCTTACTGGGGAGAAGAGGGACTGATGATGCTCTCTTTGTGATACCTAGCAAGGAGAAAGGAGCTCTGTCTCCTCTAGGATAGAGAGGTAATTCAACATTTTTATTTTCTGGTTGAAAAAAACGTGCCTTCTCTGGGCAAAGCATAATAGCCACGGCCACGAGCATGTACTGCAGCAGAAAGGATCCCAGCACTTACTGGAGGAAGTGGGGCTGGGAAGAGCAGCAAAGATGATGCCAGGTGACTGGAGTCATTGTGCAATCTATGTGACCATGTGAACGTTTCAGAGAGGGAAGAGGCGGGAACTCTTGGAGAAGAAGAGCTTAGCTGCACAGTCTCTCCTTGGATGCCTTCTCAGATTCCTCATATGCTCTCTGGGGTGAACCACTCCACTTTCAGTCCTGTTGAGTGTCCCTGCCTCAGGAACTGCTGAGGATTGCAACTTGAGACAGGGAAGGAAAACCAACCATGAAAGATGAAGTGATCCTGGAGACCTGAGTTGCTTCCATCACTCCCCTGAGTTTCTGATATCATAGGTAGTCTTTTATGGCTGTTCACTTTAAGTAGCTGAGCTGTGCTTAAAGGCTTGCTCTACTCCATATTGCACAAAAGCCATGCACTTCTCATCCTCCAGGCACGTCCTATTGGCATCTCTGGAAACCAGTGGGAATCATGAAGGTTGGGCCTTAAAGGATGGGAGGGCAGAAGGACTATTAGTCACAGAGCTGAGAAAATGTTGGTTACCCTGCCAAGGCTGTCAGAATCTGCAAATACCAGTGACCAAGGCCAAGAGACGCATATGTAAAGCTTTGCTGCATTCAGAGCAACTAAGCAGCATACAAGGGTGAGGCACCAGGCACTTTTTGGCTGTGTGGGCTCTCATGGGGGTGACTGTCCATGGTTTTTCTCCATGTTACTTAGCAGCACAATGGCTTTGCTAATCGACATGGGTTCAGTGCCAGCATGGAGGTATTTCTCTGTTCTCCCCATGCAACACTGATGGGCAGTTTGGATGGCCATGCATCTTGCTAGGCCATTGAGAGTTCCCCATGGCTGTTTTACCACTGCTAGCTCAAGGGTAATAGGGGTTGTCCCTGAAGATGTGCTTCATTGCCAGAGAACAATAGGGTAAAGCTCATCATAGGTGCATGTGTAATGGTTTTCATGCAATGGGTAAATACCACGGAAGTGATGTTTACTACCGCTTCATCCTTCATTTGCAGGTAGCACAGGCTGAGTATGGCTCTACACTGCATCATCTCAACAGTGGCTATTTTAAGGGCCTCGAGGGCACCACCATCTGTGACTGCCCTCGCCTACTTCCCCCGCAAGCTTCCCCCACCCTGCTGCGGTGACAGTGGCCCGGGAAGCAGTGACATGCACGGACACATGCTTTGGCCAAGAAGCGGTCAGCTGGAGATGCAGTGCCTGGGCTGGGTCCAGGTTGTTTCGTGGCACCACCTGCAAACGGTGCATGGGGAAATTAGAGGGGAGGCAATGCTGGGAAGGCATGTGCTGATAGCTGGCAAGTGGCATCCCAGCAGTGGCTGGGGGCTTTTCCCAGGGCTGGGGTGACAGCAGAGGAGAGGACCAGCATGCCAGTGGCAGTGCCGTCTGGGGCGACGGGTGGCTTCCCCCACGGCTCAAGGCATCCTTGCTGCTGAACTGTGCACCCTGGCGAGCTCTGCAAAGGCTCGTGGTCGCGTGCGACCGCCTTGCTGCCAGGTGGTTGGCGATGAGTGGTCCCACGTGGTTTACATTTAAAGAGAATCCTCTTTTTGCATTGGGAAGGTCTTGTTTTCAGTCCCAAAGTGCCTCGCAAAATGAATTGTTGTCTTCTGGCCAGCCTGACTAGGAAACGCGGCTCATGCAGTTGCTGGGAACTGGCAGAAACATCCTGGTCTGCAGTGTGTAAATTAGGAAAATGCATTCATATTCTCATGGATTTTCCTTGAGAAAAAGCCAGCAGTGGGAGTGTGTTAGAGTGGTAAAATACAATTCATGACAACAATCCCACTGAGAGGAGGATTTTTTTTTTTTTTTTTTTTCGGTTGCTTCTAATTGTGGTAAGGAGCAAACACATTCCTCTAATTTCCATTGGCAAGGTCTCCAGGACTATGCGAGTGCCAATGCATGTGCTGTGGCTGGTTTTGCATTTCCTTGTCTCTTCTTCCCCTCCTCCCTCCCCCCCATCTTACTGGTATTATGGTCTACATAATACCAAAATACCTCTTAATACCATAATACCATCTACAAATACCTCTTTCACGGACAACGTAAAGCACTCTCCCTCTTGTTTTTCTCCCTTCAAAACTCAGCTCTATCTCTTTTGGACAGCTGCAGCCTTCCTAGAGCATCTTCCACCTGACAAAAGAAGATACCTTTGATAGTCAGGCACGACTGGAAAGTTGAAACACATGCTTGGTTCAGATACCAATGAACTTCAATTTACCTCAATTCATTAGCAATTTTTAAAACCATGGTTAATGGAAGACAGCCTGTAAAATAATTGGAAGTAAATGCTGAAGGAGAAATACTGGGGGGAGGAAGGAAGGGAAGCGGCTTACAGCAGGAGTCTAAGCCAGTCTTTCATCTTCAGGCCAGTCCGGTTTTGAACCCTGGTGGGAAAGGTCATGAATTTTAAAATGTGTCTCGCAGCAGACAGCTCTAATCATAAAGCTAACACTATCTGCAGTGTATGTCTGACCATGTGAGACTTGCGGCTGACTGAAGAGGAAGACTGACTTTCAAGAGCGGGATGCCACTTTGAGCAGGAAAGTGTGGGATAAGCAGAACCAATGCCATATCTGTCACTGCTGGCATGAAGCACCCGGCTTTCGGGAGGCGGGAAGAGCCATGCTGTTCCCAGCGGGGTCCCAGCAGGGCTCACTGCGGCAGAAGCACTAGATAGCGTATTGTTTTCCTCTGCCGGCTCCTCCAGGATTCATCATTTCCCCTTCCCACGTGCGGTTTAGGAAGTATAACGCTTTACTGCTTTAGCTCGCAATCCTCGTTCTTGGTTTTAATACAATTTCCAATCTATTACGCTCCAAAGTAGAAGCTGGAGCGCTTGCTGTAGCTACTCTTGGGAATTGTCTTTCCACCGTTTGTCAGGCTGTGTTTGAAATCAAGGGAGGCTAATGTTTTGGCAGCACCTTACAATGATCCTGACAAAGGAGTTGTGGTCGGTGTCTGTCTCGGTCTTGATTGTTTTCTTTAATTAGGTGCTGCTGAGGCTCAGACAGTTATTTGCAGAGTGTGAGAAAGCACTCGCTTCTCTCTCTGACTTCATCTCCATTTTCCAAAATGCTTCCACTGTACACCTACTACATCTTGGGCTCTGCTCTTCTTAGCACGTACCAAAGCATGGTCCACTGGTGTTAATCACCACGTGGTGTCTAGACATACTGAGAACACTTAGGCAACTGCGACATCTGTTTGGTTGGCCTATGTTGTTGGGAAACTTGACCTTATTTACGAATAGTTTTCAAAACCCGGTTTCAACCATGATGTGACGATAAATGTGAAGTGACTTCACACACTGTAACCACAGCTTCACGGTCAACATCTTCTCTGAGGAGGGGTGGGCTCACTCAGAAAGGTTAGGACTTGGGACATATGGGTTCAATTTTTAGATCTGGCACACACTTCACGTCTGACCTTTACTAAGTTGTATGGTCTCTTTGTGTCTGGAATAAAATGGCAATGGTAATACCTGGGATCAGACTGATTATCAGACTCTTCAGATTGTGGCAGCTAACTTGATCATTACCTAAAAAAGTCCCCATGATCTCAACATAGCTCAATGCCCTATTGTATAGATTTAGTGTTGTGTGAACATGAGCTGAAGCCAAGCTGGAATTTCTCTTGATTCTGCAGCAGCAGCAAACTCCAAATCAGGGATTATTTTTAGCATGTCATATTGCAATTGTTAGGTTTTTCAGTGCATGATGTGGAGCAGAATTTTCAAGAGCATCTGGTCCTTGGCTGCTAAGTGTTTACATTGCTTCTGAATATGGGATTTAGGGCTCTGACAGAGGATCTCTGGTAGATTTAACTGTTTCAAACATTATCTTCTCCAGCACCTCTGCCAAAAATTACTGCCTCGTAGCAGGGGTGTAGAGCAAGAAGAAAGCACAGTGAGGAACAGCGTCTCAGCGTGAACCTGGCAGGGACGGTGCCATGTTCTTTTTGTTCATGCATTCTCCAGCAATTTGTTGTCACTGTGGAAAAATAAAATAGAGATTTACTTAGGTGTTGTCCCTAAGCTGCTTCTGCTCCACCTCTGGTGAGCATTTAGTGGTGTGAGAGTGATAGTGCTGTGCTCATGGACAGGCGAGCTCTCCTGCAGCTCACTGCAAAAGAGCTGGGAGTCGGGAGCTGAGGAACCACCAGAAAGGATTTGGGAAGCCTCAGCTGTGTGCTGGCGTAGCACAAGGAAAATGTCAGTGCCGGGGAGCCTCTAAGCAGGGCTAACCCCGGTGCCCACGAGCAAGGCTAAGTTTACCTCTACATCCCCCCTTGGTGAACTGCTGGTGAGTTCCCAAGAAGCTCTCGGCTCTGAAGCGACTGCCGCAGGCGTAAGCTGCTCTGCTTGAGTTGCGTCCGACTTGTGATTTCTGTGCCTGTATCTTTTATGGTAGCGTCTCCAAAAATACAGAAGTACAACAAGGTATTTACTTGCCAAGCCTTTTCTGTTGTGTTTCAGCCTCTCCTCTCTCCCTTCCCTGGCTTATCACTGGTGGAAGCGGGTGTAAAGTCCTTTGAACGAAGACATCAAAGGGCAACTGCACCTCTGTTCTTTAACCAGGCTTATAAAGAGATTGTGATAAAGGCTAACAATACATGTCAGTGTTGCCCAGTTATTGTTCTGGGCTTTGTAGTTTTATTAGGAAATAATTTCTCACCCTGTGTGGCTCCTGGTGAGTTTTGGTTTTTGTGCTGCTGGATTTGATCTGCCCAGTGAAAGACCCGCTGTAGAACTGAGAGTTTTGCCAGCTGTGAGTTAAGAGGGAGACATGACTGAAAAAGTTCAAGCTCTGCTTCCTAGCAGCCAATTTACCATCTGTCTCCCTCTCCCTCACGCCCCTTTTATAGCAAAAATGCAAACAATTTGTTTGACCTTTGCTGAATCTGTACAACTCCAGGCTTTTAAAGTGTTGCTCTAACAAATAAAAACCAAACGTGACAGGCAGCAACAACCCCGAATTCAAAACCAATAAACCTAGGTAGCAGCAAGCCCTGCTGCCAGAGATGGTAAGAAGCTATCGAGGGCTTTCTTCTTCATCAGTGCACCCCTCCTTCTCTTCTCCCTTCACTTCACCTCTGGGAGAAGCTGCAGGTAAAGTCGAATCCTGCCTGCCACGGGGTATGGCTGAAAATATGCCCCTTCTCCAGGGTAGCAGAGAGAGCGAAGCCCTCAAATGGGATGCTCAGTGTGAGGAGGCAGGACGATGTGGACAGGTAATTCCAGTACCGGAATACTTCCACCTCCGGGCGGTGTGCCCCCACCTCTGCCCTTGCGCCAGGTCCGGTGCTCCCGGGGCACCGCTGTGAACTGCTTCAGTTCGCTGCTTCCCCCGGATGAGATGGCCCTCAGCAGGACTAGTGAGCCAAACCCGCTCGCAGTGGCCTCCGATGGGTGCTGGAGCTGCTGCGAGGAGGCGGGGAGCGAGATCTCTCCTTCGGTGGTGGCGAACCATGAGCCTGGCTCGGCCGCGCGTGGAAACACAGGCGGGCGTTGCGTCATGACGTTGTTGCCCAAGCGGTGCGACGGTCAGCAAATGGTGATGGTTCTGCCCGTCCCCTAAAAAGACTTCTTCTCAGAAGCATTGTTGATGCTGGTATAAATCGGCACGGCTTCAACCAATGTGTCATTTGTCTGCTAGAAAATGAAATGCTCTTGGAAAACTAGTCTGTGTTTCAAGACATGGTCTCAATTGTATTGACCCCGATGGAAATCTGAGCTGCTAAATGACTTATTCTTCCCCTCCTCCACCCTCAGGTAGGTACTTGTACCCCCAATCCACATCACTGAACAACCGTTAGGGGGAAAAAAAAAAAATAAAAATTCGCACTTCAGTTTGCCATGCTTCAAAGAAAACCTATGAAGTCCCTGTTCCAGCCTGCTGAAGCAGCCTTTGCTTTGCAAGCAAATCTCTGTAGGAAGAGATGAGAGCTGGTGAGAAAATCACCTCAGTGCTCGTGTGTTTTGCTGAGGTTGGAGGAGGGCAGCGTGACATTCTTGCACAAAGCATTTTCTATTTCAGTGTATCTTAAGTAACTTGGAATAAGGAAAAAAAAAAAAAACCTTTTTCCTGGGTTTACTGAAACTACAAAACTGTCATACAATTTGGGACCATCCTGGACAAATAATGGAGTAGCAGGGGCCTGGGGGAGGAAAAGGGGTTACTGTGGAAAATGAAGCTCACAGCCAAAGACGGACTTAACCTGATAAGTAGGCTTGAAACATGAGCTGAGATGCTAAGTCCCTCAGGACAAATCTGAATCCTCCTTTTGGGAGTGTGGGGGTGACTTTATACCTGCTCTGAGAACCTGGAAAAACCCTTTCTAAAAACAGGGAAAGGGTGCTTTCCATTGTCGAGGAAGTAGCTTGATTATCACACGATGGTGTTCTTTCCCATGATGTATTTTGGCTTATGATTCTTGGATGAAGTATAAATATTGTCAGTAAAGAATAATTAAAAAAAAAAACCAAACAAACCCCAAAATAGAACAAAATCACAGCAAGAGATTCTAGAAGCAGGGAGGAAAACACATTTTTTGCTATGGCAGAAGCAGAGAGGTAAGGCAGCCGCATTGCAGAAGAGCTGCCTAAAACATAGGAGGTGTAAGGAGGAGGTTCTTTCACCCTGGTTAGGGGAGGGCAGCAGGTAGACTCGTACTTGAAGATACAGGCAGTGGGGATGAAGCAACCCAAAATCTTGAAGAAATCATGAGACATTTACTTTGAGATGGCAGGGAAGGCCGTGGCAACTGAAGACTCCTGAGGTCAGCAGGGGAGAAGTGGAGTTGCCTGGCAATGTAATCACCATCCTGAAGGGATGCTTGAGCAAGAAAGTGAACAGGGAAGCAGACAATGTCAAAAAGCAGTTACAGCTGACTGGTCCTGTACTGTGATAAAATCAGGCCTTTAGGTTTGCCACAGAGAAGACAGCATAGATGGGGAGCAAGGAACTAGGACCCCCATGAGACACCACTGGGGAGAGACCCCAAGACATCTCTGTGAAGCCACCTGGAGGCACAGAGAACACAGATTGCTTTGTAAGGGAAAGGAGGGGGTGTGAACAGAGCAATGGACTGGACAAGCTAGGTGTCGGGTTTGTGTGTATTTTTAATGTTTTTTGGCCCTATGCTCTCTACAGAAAGCATGATGCAAGGTGAGACTCAGTGGTCCACACCAGGCAGTAAGAGCTCCAGAAAGGTCCTACCATCTTGCCCTGCCTCTTGCTGTGCCAGTGCCAAAGCCCATCCAGACACAAAAATCTTCAGGAGCAGCCTGAGCATTATTTAATGAAGTTGGTTTGTTGTTTTTTTTTTTTTATTTTTCTGAACTTACGCAGCAACTTTTGTTGTTTCTGTCAATGCAATGTTCGGAAGCGGATCCGGTGCTGCCAGGCAGCTAGGCTTGCTCTAACCAGCCAGGGTTTCAGGGTGGCTGTGTGGGTCTGAGAGCAGCGCTGACCGGGTGATCCATCACTCATACTCCCAGCCATCTCCTGGTCCCCGCTGCGGTGTCTGCAGGGGGTGGAGAGCAATGGGGTTAGTCCCGGCCAGGCTCCAGACAGATCCCTGGGGTGCCAGGGTGTTAGAGCCTCTGTGTAAATGTTAAGGCAATCCAAAGAGACAATATGCAATCCAAAGAGAAACATCATTATTCTCATCTTACAAATAGAAACCGAGACTCAGTGCTGAGATGAATCCCGAGGTGGGGAGGTGGATGTATAGCACCATCAGGAGCCCCAGGTGACCTCAGTCTTGATCCCACTTACAATCTCCATTTCTCCCCCACTCTTTGCATTTTGGTGTACAACCTATACGTGTTGAAAGGCCATATGAGCAATTTAACAAGAGCTTTCTCTGGGGTTTCTCCCTATTCTGGTAAACCATGAACAGCTGTCCCATGAATTTCCATTCTTCTTTACTTTAACCAGGAACAACAAACCTATGGCTTGTATACTCTTCACCATCTGCAACAGGAGTGAGGTGTAGTTCAAGAGGGGACCTTATTTCATATGCGGAGCTGCTTTTTTTTTTTCTTCTTTCTTTGCTTGCTTACTTCATAAACTTTAGTTCCAGTTACCACTTAGCTCTCAGTGGCATTTCCATATCACAGAACTGTTGCTTCATTCCAGGTTTTCAACAACTGAAATATATAATGGGATTTTGTTGTAATACAGGAAATTGCCTTCAGATTAACAATCTGCCACTTCTGTAAACAAGAAATCCACTGATGTGACATGTCAGCGCTCAACAGGAGGAGTCCCGACTACCTTAGCAAACTGATGCATTCCTCAATGGAAAACTGGGTGTTAGGCATACTTACGTAATGACACAATTGCTTTCACTTATTTTTAGGGCACGGGATAGGTGCCTGCTTGGGATAGTTGGAGGCAGAGGACATGCACTGGAATCCCTCTAAGCCTGCTCTTTAGGTGCACTTTGCTACCAAATTTCCCTGAGGTCACGGGGTTGCACGTGGGGATTTTTTTTCCTCCCTTTAATTGCGTATTAATAGCAGTGTGTGTATTGTAGATGATACTATAGCTTTTTGTGGCTAAGCCCACTTGTCTCTCACATAGGCTGCTTATTCTCTCCTGCTAGCATGGCTGCTTTGACTACGTAATGACAGCTGTGTGGATATATGGACTGTGGCAATGGGCTGGCAGCCACTTCATTGTCAGCTCCCCTTTGTTCTCCAGAAAAGAGAAGGCACAATAGGGAAGGTTTCATCCACATGTCAGACATATGAGGGACAAAGGGATGATAGGAACTGACTGAACTACATGATCCAAGTCATGCCGAGAAGCGCGTTCTTTAAGCTCGGTTTAGCAATGGTGTGGTGGCTGGCCATCGTGCCGGTTGCAATTAGTCAACAAGCAATTAAGTTACAGTAAAACCTCAATGCTGCCTTAAACCTTGCGAAAGGCCATTTCACATGGTGGGTTTTAGGGGACATATCAATCGTTTGCACCTGAGCCGCCTCTTGGGTTGGTGGGGGATGTTCAGCATGGGAGCAAGGCAGGGTTTGTCGGAGAGAGGTGGGACCTTTCCTCGGGGCAGCTCAGTCTTCTCGGGAGGAAGCAGCATCTCTCTGGCACATGCAAATCCTTAATCAGGTCTGAAGCCGAGAAGCAGCAGACATCAAAGTGAAATCTCAGTTGAGAACAATTGCTATGAGATTAACTGGAAATATTAACCAGCTAAACTGTCTGAGAGAAAATGTGGTTGGCACCTGTGGAGCAGAGGGGATGCCAGTAAAGAGAGAGGTGGTAAGGTGGCTGTTTCTGATGGGGAAACCAGAGGAAAAAAGTAATTTATAGCCTGTGGCACAGGTTAGTGGGAGGAAAAAAGTTATAATCTCATAAAACTCAGTATTTCTATTGTCTGCACTTTTTAATTTTTGGTAGCTATATAAGCCCCGTTGCAGGGTCCTCGTCTGAAAGTGTTACACTTCATCTAGTGCAGAGTATTTCCCCAGAGCTTTCACCCACCACAGCCAAATATGGATGATCTTAAGGGAATCCCTTTCAGACCATCTCCCCAGTCCAGCTTACACAAGGTTTGCATGGGATGCCTCTGTCTAAAATAAGAAGCTGAGGTCACCAGAGGTGAGGGGGCAAGACAAGAGGGGATGGTAAATGTGTCTGTATTGGATTTTTCAGTAGTCTCATTTTTACTGCGCTATCTCTGCATAACTGTAAACCTTCAATGAAGTTGGTTATTAAACTTACGGAGAACATGAATGAAAAAATCTAGCATAATGAATTCCATCAGAACGTGCCTGTTTGTCAACTGGAACTTTTTGGATAAAAGAGGCAATAGAGAGGTTTGTTGGCTTGGGATTTTTTTGTTTGTGTTTTTTTTTTAATAAGGAAGAAAAAGTGTGGTTGTAATTGTTAAACTGGTGTGATGAGTGTGGTTTTGCAATTGGATGTGAGTTGTGTAACAAGTACCCAGTGGAACCCTTCACAATTAGGCAAATTTACATTTTTGTCTGAACCAAACAGAATTCAGAATATCCTATCAAGATTTTTAATTTTGTCCTAACTTGGACCAGAAAATATTTTGACTATATGAAAAATCTCATGGTATGGGGAAACTGTTTCCTGATGTTTTCTACCAAGGTTAAACACTAAAGTGGGCTTTTTTTACTTGCTATCTTTTAAATTATTTGCTATGACTTAAAAAAGAAGTTATTTGGGATTTCTTAGAGCTTTGATCACTGTAATCATGTATCTCCTACTCTTGTCAAATAAAGGCATTTATCTGCAAACAGATATCAAAATTACTATGCCAGGAGCACTGGTTTCCTATGTCCTCAGACAATGAGTTCTATCCAAGGTGGCACTCCAACAGTATAGGATCCCCAAATTAAAAGCCAAATTGTTCATCTTTTAAACAAGTCAACAATTTTATTAATCTTGGGTGTCTGGCTTCAAAAAGATATCCATTCTGATTAGCTTTGAGAGGCTGGGCATACGTCACACAACTGAGTACTTCAGTCTTTGGAAGTAAAATTCTCCAAGAGCTGTGCTGTTGGATATAATGCAGCCAAAGAAAAGGGCATAAATATAATAATAATCATACTACCCTACTATACTATAATATTGCAGGGAGCTCATATGAAACAAAAATATATTATGCAGAAAGTGTGTTACTGGAGTTATTACTTTCTTATGGAAATGTATTTTTCAAATAAAATTACATTTGTGAATGCCATTTATACTGGTGTAATGCTAATGGCCTTACTCTGCTATGGCATGAGATTTCCTCCAGTCTGTACCAAATCCCTATGAGATGAGATGCATGTGAGATGCCAAAGAGGGGCTCAACCATCTTGAAATTGGTATTTGCATTTGTGGGTTCAAAAGTATTTATAAAGAAGAGAAGGTATTAAAAAAAAAAGTGCAGTTGCAAATAGCTGAAAAATGTGTTGTAGTGTAATAAAAAAAGCCTAAAAAGATGATACAAAATGTGGAGAAACTGGAAAAATAGTGTAAAAAGTAAATCCTAGTCAAAAAATGGCATGTACTGAGATGCAGAGGGTAGCCCAGCAGATCAGTAGTGGCACTCACAGGGGCACTGTGTTTCTTCCCCTAACCTCCAGCCACCTCTGAGACTGTAAGTCCATCTCTCGGACTGTGAAAAGTACCTACGCAGTTTTTGTTGTTTGTGCAGAGGTGTGGCATCCCTGCCGCTGGCACCGTGTTGGACCCGTGCAGAGGAGAGCTGTGAGAGAGAGGGACGCTCTATGCCTTAATATGATCTCAGAGGCTGATCTAAAAAACCACCTTCAGTTTAACCAAAACCTATTTTCAGTATATTTTTCAGGCTAACAGTGACAGGCGTCCTGCGTGCTGGCAGGCATCCGCTTCTGCCTGCCCCAAAGCACAAAGAATTGTAGGGAATTAGGGAATTTGTTGCCTGCCTGATCACTTTTTTGCACTTAAACTATACATAGCAGGGTTAGCTTGGGGACATTTAAGGCTCCTTCATATCACTGGAACACTATTCCAACATTCATAGGGGTAACACTGCGGACAGGGTTTGGTCTCCGCTGTTTTACACCAAGATTTAAGGTATGTTCACAAATGTGTTGCTGTTGAACCCTAATCCAAGCAGGGCAGAAATTCAGGCCCTAGGCTTGGATCTAAATCCACTGGGCACAGCGACCTGAGCGGGACCCTGGCCTCTCTCCCTCTGCTTGGTCCTCACCAAAGCCCTGGTTCACTGAAGCACTTGGAAATGAACTTAAAAATGAACCAAGTTCAAATATTGTAAGGATGTGCTTCAATCCAGATGGTTTAGGAAAAAATTAATTTGACTTGTTTGGCTAATTTCGGCTGATTGTGCCAAACTGCACAATCTCAGAACTGGGTAGCTGGGCCCTACTATGGGTTTTGTTGATTTATGTTTTCCCTGACTATAAATAAATAAATAAATCCTTCTTCTGTCTCTGAAGTAGAAAGCCTCTTTAAATTATGTGTGCATACTTGCACTTTCTATAATTCTACTTAGACAATAGAATTACATTTATTTTTAGACATCTAAAATAAGGCAACTTTTCTGTCTTTATAAGTTTGTGATTATTGTTGAGAATCAGGAAGACATTTTTCAAGTGTACTATAGGTGACATACTCATCTCGTGTTCATATTTAAGATGACATGCTTATCTTCCTGCTGTACTTTAAATCACTCCTTAAGAATATGATTTTGGGGAAAAAATATTTCATTGCATGGAGAAATAATCCTTTCCAGAAATGAGAATTCCAATAGTTTACAGAGGAAATTCCTATTAAGCAAAATTTTCTATAGATGAGCACTCAAAGAAAGCTACCCTGAAAATGTATTGTTCATATTTGAACATATTATCTAATTGCAATCTAACCTGAAGAACGTTAAGGTAATATATTATATGGCCTGAAAATTAATGCATGAAGTATGTATCAAAACAGACATTTACATGCCAAATACAGTAGCAGATTTTAAGAAATAAATACTATTTAAATGAATATAAATACATGGCTAATTTGATTAAATGTTGCCATGGAATTATAGCCGGTTAGTTACATATATAATTTTATGATTTTTAAAATATGTCCTTTAAAAATAAATAGCTGTAACTAAAATAATTCATTAAGAGTAAGCTGACTCGAAATATATGGCTCTGGTTTTTGTCAAGTTTATTCAGATAAGTTCCCAAATACTTTGCAAATCAGGTTAAATGTCTAGAAGCCAGAACATATCTCTGATCTGACAACAAACCACCTGTCTCCCTACAAATAAATAATACTGCCCTTCTCCCTATCCATCTCAGTCTAGAAAAGCTTGCCTTTACTTCAGGAATTTCTTTCCATTTCTAATTCCAAAGTGAGCCAGGTTGACGAACCAAGGGCAGACTTAGAATATTATGGATTTTTTCCACCTTGGTTGATTAACCTCATACATTTTATTTGAATAATGTCTAAAAGCTCTAATTAGTACTGGCTAATCTGCCCCCCAGATGTCTACCATTGATTTTGCCTGCAGTAAGCTAATCTAATTGCCCTCCTTATCAGAGATAGGGTGGGTATTGAAATAACCAACTGGTCCATGCGCCTACGAGAGCCATCAGAGTAGCCAGTGGGGAATGGGGTGACTCTGTATGGCATTGGAAAAAAGCCGGGCCAAGGAGTTGGGTAAAGAGAGGATTTACCCTGTATGCTGAGCCAGGAGGGGCTAAGTCCTGGAGAGGCAGCGCTGCTGTCGGCGAGGGCTTGGATGTCATCCCGCTCCGATATGAAGAGAAGAGCCAGACCCAGATGGGAGATGAGAAGGGCGGCATGTTGGTTATTGTGCCAGGGGAGAAGACAGGGCTTAGGCAACAACAGTTCACTGATTAAAATGCCTTTCAGGTCTGTGTCTGGGTCTCGAGGCGCTTTAAGTGCCACCCCCAAAATGACAGTGTTCACATAACTATAGGACGACGTCTAATATTGCTTCCTTTGATAGCGTTGTATTTACAGAGGCTTTGATATTGTCTATGAAAGCTAATGCTCTGTTGAAACTTGGCTGTTAGATAGCAAAAAGCAAACTCTCAACCTAAAAGCAAAGTGTTTTCTTTAATAAAATGTGAAGGCCCCCCTTTTTTTTTTTTGTTACCTATTTGTAAAAATATCTCAAAAGAGCAGTTCAAGTGGATTTATTTCATGTTTTAGTAGGGCAAAAATGCCCAATTTCCTTTTTGAAACTGCATTGCAGAAGCGATTAGTCAATAATGCAGACTTCTGCTGATATTTAAAATGAGGTGTCAGTATGTGAGTTATAACGTGATGCATTGTTTTTCCATTGATAGCTTGATGTGGATTGCAGTTTCTGGTTTTATTTAAGTTGCAGTAGGACAGGTTTATCTATTTATTATCCCTGTAAAAATAATATTAATAAATTATCCTAAGTAGCTGAACCAGTTTTTTCCCTTCAAATAGTCCCGTTGTTGATTTGTCAGGGTGGTAAGCTATCACGTTCCTCTCAGTACCTATTCTTTTTCTTGCAGCTTTCTGCACTGAGTATGTGCTTTGGAAACAATCCAGCCTGATCCTACAAATCCTGTTTGCCTGTGTGGTTTGTTTTACAAGAGCACTCACATGAGATAGGGGTGCGGGGGACTCCTTTGCCTTTTTTGCCTGAGAAGTCAATAAACGATTGGCAAGATCCTGACTCACTTTTTGCCGCGTGTCCTTGGACTGCCACGCGGTACGGTTGCCACAGTTATATCCAGCCAACATCACAAATACTCTAGCACTTACCTCTACCACATCTTCTCTGTGTCTTCTAGCAAACTGCTTGGAGGAGGGAAGAGAAGGTTGGCTTTTCAGTGTGATGTTCTTGCTGCAATGGAGACTCCCTCCCTTGGGCTGGCATCTAGTCCTCATCCAAAGGGGTGCTGCCAGCTTTAGAGGTATCCAGAGAATAGCTGTTCTTGGAGGCTCGATTTTCACTGTGGTAAGAGATCACTTCTCTGTCCAGCTTGTGGTAGGTTTGGGAAGGAAGGCGCCCTTGCCTTCCATAAGCTTTGTTTCGGTGGGCAGTGTGTCAGCACTGCAATGTCTGCCAAGAAGCAGTGGTGGTATTGAAGTGTTTATGGGGTCAGATGTTCACTACATTGCCAGGCACAGGAACCACCAATCTGCGAACCACACAATGAGATGGGAGACACCAGCGGGGAGCTGAGGAAAGGCCTCAAAGTGACAGGTTACATAGACAACGTTAACTGACATATTGGAGCATGTCAGAAGCAGGCCCTCAGGAGAAACAAGCATGGAGACCTCTCATTTTGGGACACCTTAAAAAGCACAGTGTCTTAGCACTGTCCAATAGGTGGTGGACGGATGCCAGGAGGCTTGATTGAGGGGGGAGAGGAAGGAGGACCTGGACTAGAAAACTTTGAATTTAGAAATTGGATGTTTATGTTTGGCCCAACTACAGATGGGGGTGAGCAGTGAGGTTTGGTGAAGGGAGTTTTAACAGGCTCAAATGGAGATGAAAGTGAAACAGTTCTGGCAGTTGTCTCTAGTGTGGACTGAAATTGGATGGTGCATGTGAAAGAGCCCCAAAGGTCCTTCAGGAACAAGGTAGAATAAATGGAGGTCCAAACAAAAGACATATTGGTAAGGATGAAAGCCGAAGGGTAGCTTTTGGATTACATTGAGACTGAAGAAGCATCAGGGTTTGGGATATGGGCAGACTTTGTGAAAGAAAAGAGAGGATTGAGTCAAAAATTAATTTTGAGGAAGCTGGGGCTGGATGAGGCAGGTAAGTGAAAGCTGATGGGAAGATGTGTGGTACAGAGGCAGGGCCGAGGATGGAGAATTATCCTAGTGGCAAAAGGCTGTATATATGAATCATCGGCCTAGAAAACAGTACCCAAACATCTGAGGGCAGGTGAGATTTGCCAGAAAGGGAGGGTGAAGCGAGAACAGCAAAAATCCTGGGAAGATAAGCATGGTGGAGAGGGCAGCTTTTCAAGAGCCGTCATCAAGGCATTTAGCGGTTAGGAAGAGGAGAACTTGATTGCTATCTCCTGTTCTGAGCATAAGGAGAATTGCTAATGAGTAAAATATTTCGAAATGGAAGAAAATGTTGAAAGCAACAAAGTCAGTCATATTCTGAGCGAAGCCAGGGAGTCCTGCCAGAGAAACAGAGGAGCCAATGCAGTGAGTTGTCTCCTTGGTTATTCTTCTCTCTCCTTGGCATTATGCTTGCTGTTTGTGAAGGCTTCTTCCAGGCTGCTCGATTCCAGCAGAGAGAGCGGGAGTCGAGGCCTTTCACTGGGGTGTAAAATCCGGGCAAGCTGGAAAATTGCGCAAACCCTAGAAGTGCTGCGGAAGCTGGAAGGGGCTGACGGTCGGCTGTGGTGCTGTGGAGTCATTTAAGGCCTCTGATGGGAATTTTCCCCTCTTTCCAAAGTGTATTAATAGCATAAGCCTCTGTAGCTCTTTCAGGATCTCTGGAAATAGATGGGTAGTCAGCGTATGTACTGACAGCATGTATGCTGATTGAGTAGGGGTTTAGCGTGTTATGCGTGTTTATTATTCAGCTTCCACCCTGTGATGCTCTGCCAGAGGAACAGAAAGAACTGCTGCAGCTGGAGAGACGGGGGAAGAGAGAGGGAGAATGAGGGGGCCAGGATGAAATGAGAGAGCGCAAGGTACAGAGGGAATGGGTAGGGTTGGGTAGAAAGCAATAAAGGGTCTGGAGAATCTTTGGTGCAAGAAACATTAAAAGCCCAGCCAGTGGTGGCTAAGGGAATAGAAATGAAAAGTATGAGCTATGAGAGGGAAATACGTAATACCACTGCAGAGGAAATTGAATTTATTGTTACTCGGTGTGGGTGGCTATATTTTCCATCCTCTTGTCTTCACTTGGATACAGTTCTTCTGAGTGATGAGCTGACCTCAGCCAATGAGGATAAATCCAAGATCTGCTCTATTGTTAGAGCCTGTTCTGGAGGTGCATTTCTTGTCTTGCTTTTGAGAATTAGGATAGTTACTTTTAAATAATGGGAGTGGGATTTCACTATAAAATGCTGCTTTAAATAAACTACAAGTTTGTGGAGCGGATTGCTGTAAAATAACAGCCCAGGCAAGGAAAATTCTGTACATGAGGAGAGGACTGCAAGGAGAGGGAGAAATTCTGAAAAGAAGCCTTTGTGTTCCTTTTCCTAAGCTAATAAATGTTTTGCTGGTAACCATATTGCTTCTCTGTGTGGTCTGGTATGCCATTTGTTTTCTCTTCGCAAGCCATGCTGCAGGGAGTGCAAATTGAGCAGTGAAGTCAGTTCCGAATGGTGTAAGAAATGCATCTTGGCGTGCCTCAAATATTTTCAAGTGTGTTCATGTGTACTCTCTTGAGGCTATAAGTTCTCCAGGGCATGAATTGGGGCTTTTTCCCTCTTTGGGCTATTTTGAATGATCTGTTCGTGCTGCCCATAAATAAAGATCTGTGATTCCTAGTTCTGCAGAGGAAAAGCAGGACACCTGGCATTTGGCAGTGAGCACCTTAATGTCTCACCAGAACAGGCTGCAGCAGTTTTGGGAAGATTAGTGAACACTTAATTCCTTCTGCCCAAAGTAAAAGCTAACTGTTATTTTTGATCACATCACTGTGGACAGTGACAGTCTGGGTCGTGCAATCTCTCATATTGATGCCTTTATTCTCCTTTTTGGCCTCCTCAATTTTCATGTTCCCTCCAAGTAAAATACCACTTCAAAGACTTATCTCTGAAATCTATTGCTCTTCTCATGTCAATCTCCTCCTCAAACCCCTCCACAGTTTGTCCTTCATCACATCAAATTCAAGTGTCCTTGCTACTTGTTCTTTATTCCATTGTCCTTTCTTAATTCATTGCATTGATTTGCCTTTATTTCTTAGGAAATAAGGTTGCCCCTATACATCTGTCTAAATTTTGAACGCACTTAATGATTTCAGCCAAATTTGACATAACAGTAGGCATATCCAGGATCTGATGCTTCTACAAGTATTGTGTTGGTGGCAAAGGAGAGAGTCCATGTTATTGATGTTATGGCAGGAAAAGGGACTCAGTTGGACACCAGAGGATCTCTCATGTGACAGCTCTTGCACCCCAGGTTTCCTCGGTTCTGGTGGATGGTCATTAGCTTTTTCTTTTTCCGAGGTCTGACACTCCCTTGCCACCTGCATCTTGCCTTCCCAAATCCCCAGGCAAAGTGCGTTGCCATGTCCTTCTGTTGCCTTCCTTGGCAGATGATGGCTTTCCTGAGTTGGTTTGCTCCATGCCTCTCCAAACTGTTCACTGTTACTGGGGTGCTGTTCAAAACACAACATCGGTGGCAGGTGAGGCGAGGATGCAGCATACAATCTGCGATCAGCTGCCAGCTCCTCCACCCTTTCTTTCAGGTTTCTCACTTCCCCGGCTTGCTCCTTTGTTTTTCTGCTTTAGGTACAGGTACATAGCAGTTTGCATGCAGTGATATATGTTTTAAACAGATTAAGCTCCTTAGTGTGGATGCAGTTATACTGAACCACTTTCAGCTGTAAAAAGTCTCCTAGGCCAAGCTACAACAGGAGGGCTTCTGACAGCGCAGCTGTACACTTTTGCAAGCTCCGCTTATTATTGTTTGCTCCTGCCCTGATATTTCCAGCATTATCTATCTATCTGTTTACATATATGGTGCTTGCCAAGTTTGCCTGCATCTGCTTTGCTGTATGGCCATCTTGGTAAAAAATTGTAGCCCCAAATGAAGTAGTTTTACTACAGCAAACATGATCCTCTGCACCAGGGACGCTGCATCCATTTGGAAAAAGCACTCGTATATTGTTGGAAGAAGACTGTTCTCTTGTCTCACGTAAGCATGACTAACTTCCCTGTGCTCCAGACAAGGGGATCGACTTTTGGGCAGGGCTAATCCCTGCTCTGTCCAGGTTCCCTAGAAAAAAACAACACCACAGTCCCAAAATAAAGCATTGGTATATTGACCTGACTCTTATGCCTCATTGCCTTGTGCACATTTACTAATTTCAGTAATAGATGCAGAAAACGAAAAACTCTTAGATAGCTACTGTGAAAATGAGTGTATTAAACCCCTCCGTTGAAAGGAACATATGGAGAAAAGAGATGAAACAGATCGCCCTCCAAAAGGCCATTATTTGGCTACACCTCAGAAGGAAATAGTGTGCCAGCTGCTGCTATAACCCTGGAGGAAAAAACATTTTGCAGCAAGGTGGAGGCGGAGGAAAGACTAATGGAGTCCCTTGATAAACGTGGACTTGTCCATAGTAAGGAGAGGAGAAATGCAGTGCTGGATTGAAATGAAATCGCTGCAGCTCGAGAAGCTTGTGATCTTGCTCTTTGTTTGAGTCCTTAGTCCTGCAGTTGAGAGAGCTTGGTGAGCTGTATGGTGGGTACTTGTTCAGCACAGGCAGCAGTCCTCAGCACTTACCCGTGCTTACAGAAAGCTCACAGTACCTCTGGAAGCCCAGCAAGGTCCTTACCCTAGTTTTAGAAACAACCAAAGTGAATTGCTCAAGGCAATACGCTATGTTGCGCAGCAGCTGTAGCTTGAAAATCCTCCCGGCGCAGAGCGGTGCCATGTGAAGGTGGTAGCGGAGGTCCAGAAAGCAGCAAAGCCAAGCCTGAGTGCTCAGGTGGGCTGCTGGCCAACGTGGCTGCACTGCTTCCAGTTCTGGGCATTTGCTTGGGCTTTTCTCCATCCTTTCATGGGGGAGATACACCCTGAGACCCGGTTTCAACCTGCAAAGCCTCTGCTTCGGCCACCAGGCAGCAGCTGCCTGGCAAGCGGCTGCTGCCATTACCCATTCATATGGCCCCAGCACCATGGGCATCACGCCGGTGCCACCAGCTGTGCAAGAAATGGGGATGTAAAGACATCATTTTCTCCTTTTTTTGAGCAAGGTTGCTATATCACAGGATCTTTGAGAGAAAGAGATTAGATGGACTGAAAGTCATTATCGGGGCAAGAGGGGGGAGTCCTTCTGGTGATGAGAGAGGCTTCAAGCACATTCCCGTCCCCACTGGGATAAGGTTGTGTTACGATGTTATTGTAGCAAGACATCAGACTGGCTGAAAATATCTGCTGCTGTGCAATTTTGCAAAGCCTTGGCTTGGGAAGCAATACTTGTTTTTCTTCAGTAAATCCATAAAGAATAAATTCAGGAAGTTCCTTTAAAATGATAAACTGTCTTATGTAAAA
>NW_010509933.1:36487-63593 GCF_000687285.1 Phaethon lepturus
GAAAAAGAGCCCTGGCATCACGCTGAAAAGTGAAATTTAACTTTGTAAAGTGTTTCTTCAAATGTAATTTAACAGAATGTGTGCTTATTTCTTCCAAAATGTCAAAGGTTTGTATTTATGAGAGAGAGCACAGCATATAATTCCCTAGAGGATAAGTAACAAAATGCAAATAAAATAATTAAAAAACCCCCACAATAATTTTATGAATACTTCTATTAAAAAGATTAACAAATGCAACACAACCCCCAAAGCAAACAGCCAAATACTGTAGCATATGTTTGTGTTTCTTTGAAAGTGTTGGTATTTTCCAGCTGCTATTAATTCTTTCAAATATTAAACAGCAGCAGTTCAATCCTGTTATATTCCTTTTCTCCTCCATCCTTCAGTAAGCGCTACTGGGGTCTCTGTCTCTGCCAGGAATGGAAATTCTCTCGGTAAAAAAATTCTTAACCAAAATATCTAGTGAAAAGTACAACTAACACAGAGTATGATGAGCAGTCAGTAAAATCAGCCAGAATTTACCTATCAAAGTCAGGCAGTTTCAAGTCAACATAAAGGTCTGCTAGCTTATAAAAAAAGAAGCAGAGTAAGGCAGAGCTGAGGGTGAGGGAGGGTGCAGAAATTCTTCCACCACCCAAATTAATGAGTGGAGAGTAAAGGGATGTCCTTTTCTTTTCTTTTTTGGAACCAAGTGGGCAGAGTTACTTTAAAATGATTTGTCAGGTGACAGTCTTGAAGGGACTCTGGTAAGTTTTTAAATTATTCTCTTTGCTTATAAATTCCATTAATATCTTTCTCACCTGGAAGCAAATGCAGTGAAATTGTGTAGTTATTTGGTGTCATTCAGTTATGAAGGGTCTGTAAGTGTCTTATTAGACCAATAATTTTTTTAAGATTTTCTTTTAATAGAAGGGGATATTTTCTGCATAAATTATGTATGTCTTTATTGCATATGCTCTACTATAATGTATAAAGCTACCTAAACCCCACCCCAACACACCCTGAGCAATTACTCTAAATCTGAAACTATCTGAATTTGCCTGGTGCAAGTGTGTCAACTGAAGCTGGCTTCTCTCTAATCAGTCGGCATTGTGGGTTTTGGTTCAGGACAAGCTGTAGGACCGCAAAGCTCCCAAGATTAAAACCCTGGACATTTCACATTCATGAAGCATTTAATGTGCTTCGATTTTTGTCACTTGGGACATAATGCACAAACTAAAGTCAGGGTGACCCCATGGGCCAGGTTCCTACTGAGCCATTACAATGTATTTGTTCTGTAATCCTCAAAACCAGGAGGGATTTATACAATAGACTAATGGCTTTCAAAGGAGTTGGTTCAGCCTTCTGGGTGGAAAAGGTCCCCTTTTTAACCCTTGCAGTGCTGACTCCTTGCCAGATGTACCCAGCTAAGCAGGGGAGGAAACCCCCAGGCCCTGGTGGGAAGGACACACAAGGTTTGGTGTCCAGCGTGCAAATGGCGAAGCTGTGACGGGAGAAAATTGGGAGTGAGGATGCGGTGCTTTTGGACCGACACCTGAGCCATTCACACCTCTGTTCCCTGTGCTCAGGAAAGTTCTGTACAAATCAGTTAAGACAAATATTATAATACAGAAGTCTAAACACCTTCTCAAGAGCTTGAAAGGCCAGAAAGACCACTTTTTAAAAGTCTGCATGGTACACAGGGCTCATGCTTATAGCCTTTCATAAAACCTTTATGAAATGACATTGGCTTTTTTTTCAGCAAAGACAGCCCACAAGGTCAAGATAATACAGAAAATTTCCCCATCTCCAGTGGATACATATTTTGCCTGAATAAGATTTCTAACATTTCTCCCACTTCCTTTCCTGGGTAGATTGAAACATTATGAAAGGTGGGTTGATAGCTGAGAGGCTACTGTCCTTTATTAATCTCTTAGAAGGTGCAGCACTGATGTAACTGGGAGAAAACATCCAACGCAATTCCAATAATGAACTTCTGTGTTTTCCCAGAGGTCCTCCTCCTTGGATGGGCTTGGTTCACATCATCCTTGGTCCTTTAAGGAGATGTTCTGTGCATGAAGCACGCCAGATGCCTCTGGACATCTTGCAGTGTGGAGATCTTCCTCCTAAGTACTGTTCTGAGACCAGCACCTGCACCCTTGCTTCACTGATACTGCTGCATAAGCGCTAGCTGTTGCTGAGGTCAAAAAACTCCTTTGAGAGGTTCATTCTTCAAGTTTTGTAGTGGCTGAAATAGATCATGTATTAACTGTTGTGTGGCCCTAGTGAAATGAAAGGTTGTAATAAAAGCTATATGCATACTAGGAATACAAGTTCCAGGATTGTCAATCTACTTATATAGGAAAATCTTTAAAAATATCTTTTTTTAAGAAAGGGTAAAGCAAATAAGCTGAGCATTTGGAAGTTGAGACACATTCAGCTTCTGGTTCCTTTTTTTCTTCCCCATCAGCCTTTCCACTCATAACTTGGGAATCATTTTCATTGTGAACTCTTCTTTCAAAAGAGCACTGTGTCTGCTTTATTCTGCAGGTTCTCCTGGCAATAACAAATATTGAAAACCTTAGATGTCAAATACGGTGTGCAACGGTCGTATATGAAAGGATTACCTGCTTTACCACTGATACTGATTGAGTCCGTACTTTGGATCAGTCCTAGGGCTCTTCTTGGTAGTGGTACCCAAGTAACTGGAATAATTATTGCTCAAGTTTTAATGTGTTTTGAGATCACATTGCATTCAAAACTTCTGGTATGAAATGACCAGTTTGATTTTTAACTTAAAGTCCAGGATTAAAGTGCTTCATCTTGCAAACCATGCAGCTGCATCTTGTTAGTTTGGCCACAGTAATAACTGTTGGTAGATCCTTGGTGCTTCTGCCCTAGCATTAGTGGTTCACAGAAATACGGCTGCCTATGGTAGGAATATTACCATGTAACAGTTACCAGGGGTGGGTTTTTGATGTGAAGATATATTTGGGGCATAAATACTTCAGAATGATATTGTACTAGGCTGTTGCTTTCCATTTGAGTCTGTTTAGTTATAGCACAATAGTTATTGCTGGATTTCATATTATAGTTATAGGCTACTCACAGTCAGCTGTAACTGCAGCGTTGGGCTGTGTTTATATTGACAATCAAGCCAGCACACTGGATGGAGAGTTTTATTACTTCACTGTAACTTTCAATAATGGATCAACACCCAATGTCTTTGTTTGAGATGCATGTCTAAGGAAACGTGACAACTTTTTTAACTGCTCCTCCCATCTTCATTAAAGACTGAGAAGCTTCAAGTGTTTGGCAGCTGAGATCTTTGTAAATAACTAATTAATGATTTATGAGGAAAGCTTTTTACCAAAGTGCACCTCCCTCTACCAGCAGACATGTGTAATGTACATAAGCAGTGGTTATAAAGTCGTCAACTGCTATTTTTTTTTAATCACTGTTATGATATTGCCTTAAAGTTTCACCCGAGACTGGAGCCTAGCTGAGTCTGATGCAGGCATGAAATAAAAAATGGTCTTTGTCTCAGGAAATGTACAACCTAAAAGCCTAAGTAAAGAAAGCGTTGCCAGGAAAAAACAAAAAACCTCAATTTCCAGTGGGAAGTTGAAGTATAGATCTTGTAGAAAGCCACACAGGAAATCTTCTACTAGGAGGGTTATCACGCGTTACTGTGCTACTTCAGGATTACTCGTAATGTATGAAGAAAGAAATAATGACAGGTCTCAGATTTATGAGGTTTGGCTGTAGTGATATGTCTAGATAGTCCAACAGATTAAATTAGGCTTGGGCTTCTGCCATCTTTAGGCAAAACAAGAAATGGCTCTGTACGACACACAAGATAGAACATAGCCGCCTTTGACGCTCGTAGGTGATAGATGTGTAAAACCTCTGCTGACCGGGAAGAAAATGGTCTGTAGGTTACAGAACCCCTCTGGAGCGGCAGCCTGGGAGCCAGAGGTTGTGTTTCCCACCTGAGCTGCGGACTGGACGCTGTGCTCGGCTGCGTGCTCTCCTGGGAGCTGTCTGGCTACATGTCATTTTCTGCATCCGCCAGCTACATCACAGATCCAAATGCAAAATCCACTACTCGGGGACGTTATGTGGATTTGTGACACTACCCGTGGGACTTCAGATCCATAAACCAATGAATGGATTACAATGAGGCATAAATATAGTATTTTCATGGATGACATATAATCCTACTCAATTATTGTTCCTGTCATGTAAAGGGAAACTGTACCCATTTTTCTCACCCGTGCACACTGAAATTTCAAAAGAAAAGAAATGCCCCATGCAAAAGATTCAATCTCCTCGGTCCCTGCCTCTTATCTATTAGTAATTTTAAGGCTTATGTTTTCCATTATTAGGTGCTTCCTGTAATTAGTTCTTTGCATCTCTAGAAGATTATTATAAGAAAAATTCATTTGACAGAAGCATTTAGAGCTTCTGGACTGAGCAAGCTGGCATATTAGTCTTTGAACAGTGTGTGTAACATCATAAGCTCTCATTTATGTCTGGACTGCAGTGTCCGGAAACAGTTTTGCTTTCTGCTTTCCTTCTATGAACTCATTCTGGTTTTGAGAAACTGCTGCAACTGTCCTTTGCTTGAGACAACTTATATATCATAGGTTTTTCAGGATTCAGCAAGATGTGAGATGTCTCACACTTAAAGACTTAATCCTTTCTACCAGTACCAGACAGTTTTATGGGTGTGGATGCTTAACAATAGAGCGAACAATGAGGAAAATGGAGTTTGTATTTTGTTTCCTTTTAAGACTGAAATTCCATCTTTAATTGTCAAGACAGTGGGTTTTTTTTTTCTTTTCAAAGCTGCCCAGGCAGCAAAACCCCTTTTGGTATATAAAGTTAAAAACACAATATCTCAAAAATGTTTTTTTAGAGAATGAATACATGTGATGTTTGTCCAGCAGGCATTTCTAATGCAGTATGTTAAAGCTTTCTGCATACTGTTGTAGATGCGGAAGGGGTGTTATAAAAAAAAAACCAGCTCTTGTAGCAAGAACTATGATAGATCCCCAATACTGTGTCCTGCACATGTTTTACACTTCAGAGACAGCTGTCCTGTAACATTCAGCAGATTGTTTGCAATGGGTAATGCTTTTTCTGAATTCTTCCTTGCTTTTGAATGAAATCTTTCTGGTTACGCTTGGAAATGTGTGTGTCTCACGACAAAAACAGATATGTTGCCTGTAGTCAATCCCACACAGGGATTTAGTCGGTGCCCTTTCTTTCTGATAGCAAAGTTTTAGGGCATCTGTGGTATGCTCTGAAAGTAAAGAAAGTTTCCTTAAAGGAACAAAGCATTTAAATTTTCCTGTGTGGGTTTTGCTGTCACCTGCTGCTGTTTTTTCCTCTCTCACCAAGGTATACCCTTGCCACAGCCACAGAGTCTGCTCTGCGCTTTTGAAAGGGCAGGGTCAGACATGCACCGCGGTATTTATAACACTGGGATTGATGCAGTTTTCAGCACAAGTGCTTTAATCATCCTTTTGTCTAAAGGAGAAGCATCTGGTCCTAAATGTGTGCTTTTTTGAACCTTCTGCTACAGTGCAACATGGATGGTTGATTAAACCACCCCTCCTTTCTCCCTTTTTTCTTTTCTCCTTTTTTTGCAGTGGCTTACTACTTCTGTTTCCACCTGGGGACTCTAAATGGGGCTGTACAAAGGGAATAGTAATAAGGAAGTCCCAAGTTCTGTCAAACCTTCTCCCCAAATTTAATCTGTGCCTAGGCCCCACTGACCAACCTGCTCTTGTGTACGTTGCTGGGTCTTAAAAAGGAAAAAAAGAAGTGTGTGAATGAGATGATGTTGGGAATGCCAGCAGGGAAGCCACATGCTAGGTGTACTTCTCTTACAACACCCAGAATGGTATGAGACAAAAGACCCAATTGCAAAAGGAGCTGCTTTAGCCTTTGGTTTAGATTAGTTTTACACAGATACAGACACTTGCTATTTGATATTGCAAATTGAGCTATGTCAAGTAAGATCTTCCGTTTCCTCTTCCTCCTCAAAAAGTTTCAGAATAATTTCATTGCAGTTTTAGCATTTGAAAGTTTAAAATTAAATGAAGTTGCATTTAGAAAAGAAGTATCATTACAATAAGAAATATTGAAACATATGAATATGTTTACAGAAAATGTGATTTATTTTTACTTATAAATCGTAACCAAAGCAATTCACCAGAAATGAGATGAAGCCATGAAGTAATCCAGTCAATGTGCATTTTATGTTGGGTGTCTTTCTGTTTGCTTGTTTGTGGCCTTCTCCGAGATTGTCTGAATAAGTATCTCCACACGCTCTTTTGGGAGTGCTCTACTTTTTCTTAGAGACTGATGACCTGAAAAACCTGTATGAGCAACACGATTCACATTTGCAGTAACTTCTTGCCATTTGCACTAGCTTTTAGCTGTCCACTCTGCAGTGTCTCTCCTTTTTAGATGAGGCATTTTGCAGAAGCTATGTTAGCTGTCTTGTGTATGTAAGGTAATGGGATTGGATAGGTTGCTTGAATGCTTGCCTGGGCTCAACGCTCTCTCATACATGAGAAACCACCAGCGCTTCTGGATTTCCTTGTTTATATTAGGTTGAGAGCAACAAGACAAGATATGGACGTCTTCTTTTCACCAGAGCAATCCTTAAAGAGGTAGTTTTCAAGCTTTCTGAGTGTGCTGATCCCCTTGGTTTTTCAGTGAAGGTGCAAACTGTTGTACAGAGAATTTAAGGCTGGTGGCAGTGGGTTTGTTTGGAGGCTCCATGTGGAGCCCCAAAGATTTGGAGGTGGTTCATCACTCCCCAGAGCTCAGAAGTTGGACTGAAGGAAGGAGGAATGGTCATAACAGCAACACCGCTGCAGGCAGCATGGTCTCCTCTTAGGAGCAGCTGTGCTTAGTTTTGGGGGCTGGCACTGTGTCCAGGACAGCTATTCAGTCCCATGTGCCATGCTTGGCTCGAGTTGCATTTGTCTGAGTGGCAGTGGGAAGCTTCTTTTCACCCCAAAGGGCCAGCAGCCCTTCCAGTCCCCGTCTGACACCACTGTGACTAAGAAGGAAGGGAGACCTGAAAACCTTGTATCCTGAATAATGAAACATATATGAGGTCGAGGCTCATGGTGTGCTGAAAGAGGCTTTCAGTCAAGTGAAAGCATCATTCCTTGACCAGACCTCTCTGACCACAATATGCCTATCTTCGCTTCCCTGCAAGACACTCAGGCTCTGTCTCGGCAGCTGCAGGGGATCTTGTTTTCCTTCTCCCTGAAGAACCCCCATCCTCCACTGTGACTGGCCTGAAGCGACATCCTGCTTTCTGCCGGCCCTGGCTGTAGATGACCAGATGGCCTCTTGAGAAAATCCTGCCTGCTTTGCTGGCAAAGCTCCTGGGGAGCCATCCTGGCTCTGCTGCTGCTGGTGGCAATGTTCCCAGAGGAGAAGGTCAACCTGTACCATGTACCTGATGGCCCTCCTCTGCCCGTGCCTCCCCATGGAGTTGTACCTGCCCTGGGCTAGAAGAGACGGTACCTTTGATGGTCTGATGTGCTAAAGGCAATGGCCCCCACCAGAAAATTCTGCATGGAAAAACGGTGATATTACGCCAGAATAAATGTCCTTTTGCCAGCATGGCTTATTTGGCTCTGGAAATCTTTGCAAGATGGGACATTAACACGGGAAGGACTTTTTGGTGGTATAGACTACCTCCACACCACTTGAGTTGTAAGCCCAGCTTTTCTTATTTGATGTGGACATAGCCAGTTGTGCTTGAGAGTGCTTCATTTGAGGTGGCTCCCTTTTATTTTTCACTAGTTTAAATACAAACCTGTTGAGGCATGGACTCCTGTGCCTGAAAAGCATCATAGTATTTAAAAAATAATGCTACAGGGATGAGTAATTTGGTTAGTCATCCACAACAGGTTTCTAGATCTGGAAGATGTTTGTTACGTTTGCCAGCACAAGATAAGAGGATGTTTTCGTGCAGTTTTCGTGAGCGTTGCATACACTGCATTCCTCCTTGTGTGGGGAACAAAACCAGAACAGGATGCAGACTGCTTCAGATTTCTCCCATTGCTGACCTTGCTGCCACTTGTG
This sequence comes from Phaethon lepturus, assembly GCF_000687285.1. NCBI lineage: Eukaryota > Metazoa > Chordata > Aves > Phaethontiformes > Phaethontidae > Phaethon > Phaethon lepturus. The sequence continues at coordinate 44,588 of NW_010509933.1, forward strand.
GCAAAATGAAGACAACAAATCCTTGGAAATCACCATGTGTGTGTTTCAATTTTTAATTGAAACTTTTTAGCTGAGCTGAAAAGGGGGGTGGGGGAGGAAAAAACCCCAAACGCCACACTTCCCTCTGCTCCCAATGAAAAGAAACTAGAGCTATTAGATTCACTTCAATTGCCTCACCTGACCTGAAATGAACTCCCTCCCTCAGGCCTGTAAGAAAATTCAATTAAAAGGTCCATCTGTGAGGCAGCAGCTGAAGGGGAATTACTGTAGGGAGGTCCACATTTTCATAAAAAAAGAACCCCCCTCCCTCCCCTCCTTCCTCCTCTATCCCTGATTAGGCCTGTTCCTGACTGCGAAACTGCAAGTCCCCCCAATTAACCAGATCTGACCAAGTAGCTTTTATACGCTCCATTCAGATGTAGAAACACTATAGATTTGGTACATCACGGGGTAGGAGAGGGGGGAAGGAGTGGAGGACAGAGGTGGGGAATCAGGACAGCCCACCCCAATTAAGCTGGCTGATGCAATGGGATTAATGGCCGCTAATATGCAAAAGACTCTGCTGGCAGTGAAAATAATTGCCATAAGGCAACAACAGTGTGCAGCGGCTTAAAAAAATGCAGAGGTGACAGGGAGAACAAGCTGGCTACAAGCGGCCTGTCTAGACAGCCTTACCAGCTTGCCTGTAGCACCCCCGCCCCGGCTGCGCTCCTGTGTCAGAAACTCGCCGTAGATGCTTGCCCAGAGTCCGGCATGTTTGGTGCGAGGTGTTCGGTGTGTGATCCGTATTCAAGGCATGCCGGAGAGCCTGGGTGGGATGGGGGCAGCAGGCACGAGCGAGCCCCGGGGCCCTGTAAACGCACCTTGCTGCCAGGGAGGGTGAGCACCAGCTCCGGCTGTGCAGGCTGATGGCGGCTCAGGGCCCTGCCTCACGTTGCCTTGCACCTCTGGGCCACTTCCGTCCGAGGGGAGGGCGATGGAGAATCAGGAACTGACATACTCTTTGTTTTCTTAATAACTCTTTTTCAGGTGCATTATGCTGGATTTCATAACAAATAACCAAGCGTTTCCCTGGGCTCATGTGTCTTTTACGTTACACCGGCGGAAATCCTGACTTAGCTGCGACTGAGGATACGTACGCTCCCCACACACTGGCTTCGTTTGTGCTTGCACAGTGCATAATCAATCATTTAAAAATATCTATCTCCCACTCCATGCATCCCTGGTGTGGTGTATATTGTGTCAAGTTGCATCGGTTCAGGAGGATTCGTTCAAATATCGACACTTTGTGCTCCCATCAGGTAGGGCACGCGGAGCAGAGCACAATGAAAACCTTCACGCTGCCCTGCTAAGGTACGCATATATTGTTGTTTGCTTGGAAACAGAGGTGGAACAAATCCTTCTAATGTAGTTGGGAAAAACACGTCAACAATTCATGACGTGAAAGAGGTGTTAAGCATGCTATTTGGTTTTCATCCTTGTTAAGCATTAAGACTTAGCATAGAGAGCCTGTGCATTTGCTTTGCTGATATTTGGCATATAAGATATTTCAGCCTGCATGGAACAGTTTGGCAAATTGGTCCTTTGGTATCTTTATTGGCTTGTTTTCACTTTTTCATTAGATATGTAAAATGAACCTTGTTTTACTGCGATACCAACTGAAACTCTATTAAAAAAATTGTAGACAGTTCAGACAATAAAAGGCCTTGTAAATCAACCAGAGATTGGTTATCTGCTCAACAAGATCATTAACTGTGCGCCGAGGGAGACAGCTGAGGCAGGCCGCTGGAGAGAAGATGCTAAAAATTAATTTCACGAGGAAACTTAGCCCTGCCAAGTTTGATTTGTTTTAGGGACACTCCCTTACTTTTATTATTCATCTTTCAAGGCAGCCTTTGAAATCTCTGTGGCTTGCAATGAAGGTAGGGGTTTTTGGTTTTCGGGGGGTTTTTTTGCAATGCGTATTTCAGCGAGACATCCAAAATCTCACTCAAATCGTCACAGCTTGACAGACTTGGAACCTTATAATGTTAAATCAAGTCCTAGTGGAGGTGTGTAGGGGAGTGTGAAATAGTGTCATTGGCTGCTCCTATCCTGAGTGCTTTACACTGGAAACATTGACAATTGTCTTCCATAACGTGCCTATAATTAATATTGCGCATTGCACCCTCTATGCAGCTGCTCTCTGTGTGTGTGGTGTATGGGGCTTTTTTTGCAAAGCTGTCCAGCTGCTTTCAAGCTGTTCCTTTGAATCTGCCACAATATTCACATCCTCCTCCCCCACCACGATGAAGGACACTTGGCGATTTGTTTCTCATCGACTCTTTCAAGCCCAGGTATCTCTCAGGATTAATTGAGAATCAAAACTGAATAGCGGTTGGGTGAAGGGGAGGGGGCAGTGGGTCAGCGCTCAGCGGGCCAGGTTTGGAATAAGGGTCTCTCCAGAGAAAGGAGAGTCTTCAGACACTAGGACCCCTTGCCTAGTCCAGGAAACCTTGGCCAAAATGTTTAATGTCTCTCCGCCTCTGTTTCTTCCACATAACAGGCAAACAGGAAGGATGATCTCTCAGAGCTGATGTGAGCATCATTTCCTGAGTGTGGTAAAGGGATTTAGGTTCTTCAGAGGGGAGCGATGTCGCCAAGCACTCTAAAAAATAAGAGCAGGTAGAGGCAGCCTTACGTTACAAGGCTTAAAAATGGATAGTTGAATGACCTTTTTCACCTTTCTGATGATCTCCCCACACTTTTTTTTTAAAAGCCACCCACCTGTATGTATAATCCTCTCATAACTTAAAAAACTAGTACATCTCCTTTACTGATGATAAATTTGGGACGCATCCTTAATGCAAGGAATTAATGGAATATCCTTCAGCAACGAGATGAGATCTTGAGGAGCTGAGTGATAGAATGTAATGGCATGGGCAATCACTTAAGGTCTAATAAGAATTTATGCTAAAATGGGAATCCATCAATTGTAAATGACAGAGAAGGAGAAAGACAAGACTGGCCTATTAGTCAATCATAGAATGTCAGTGAACCTCTGAAGTGATGTGACCAAGGGAAAAAAAAAAAAAGGCAAAAAGTGCAAAGATGTATCTGATGGATGATTTTCAGCAAAGCGGAGGAGAAGCAGAGTATTAGCCCACAGGGCTTCTGTTTAGGAGGCTTTGTCTGGTTTTGGTCACCTTCACTGACAAAAGTTAAACTTGGACTTGAGTGGAGACAGGCTGCTTGGGTGACTGGGAAAATAGGGAGTTTATCTCCCAGGAGGTGATTAGAAGAACTGGGCTTGTTCAATCTAGGAAAATTAAGCCACTTTTTGTCTATAAAGATACAGGGCTCAGCAATGGGAAGAAGAGCTGAAGCACTGGCAGGGGGATAAAAGGGTGTTAACTGGACGCAGATGAAATTTAGCAAAGGCTTCTCAGCCGTCCTGGAGAGAGACTCCAGAGCAGTTAGTTGTCCTGTAGGAGCTGGAGCAAATGTCCTCATTGACTTTAATATGGAACTAAGTTGCTTAAACAAAGGTGGTTACTTATGTGAGGTGGTTACCTTGAGGTATCAGAGGACTGAAACCCACGGCATCAAATGTTGCTTTTGGGCTCTGTTTTTCTCTGTAGGGTGCCAATAATTCACATTAAGTACTCTCAGATGTACATGTGCACAGAGCAACCTCCATTTTCCTGGCAGGCCTGCATTGCCTCTCCTGTTCCGCAGTGCTCGAGGAGCTGCTGTTTCTTTGCTCTTTGACCTCATCCATCTTTAAAGAACAGAGGCCAAACCCCACTGCATGCTTCTAGGGTTATTTTCCTGTTCCCATTGCAGCCTGAGAGCAAGTTGCTTGGCCTAGTGACTGCTCATGTCACTTTTATCATTAACTTTCCTCCTTGACAAAGGCCTTCAGTGAAGACCCCACCTTGGTTCTCATGCCAGGAGGAACCCCAGAGTCTGCTGTCCCTTCCTCATTTCAATCTTTCACCCTGAAGCCCTCTTCCATCCTTCCCAGCACACCAGAGGACCTGCAAAATAACCAGGCTTAGGTGGCTGGTGTGCTGGGATGAGCAAGCACCCTGAGGAGCCAAAAGATTGTGGTGTTACCACCTATTTTGCTCCTCTGTTGTATTTAACCATACACTTACGTGCTAAGCAGAGATCTATGTCTTGTTTACGTGCACGTAGAGTGCCAGCTACAACCTGAGCCCTATCTGCGGAGGGGCCCTCCAGGCACTACTGCAGCATGAATAATAAAAGCTCCAAAGGACAGTGTCGCTTCCCTGTACAGAAACAGTTGCAAGGCTGAAGCGGCCTGTGCAGAGAGGCCAGCTCATGGTTTCTGCCCCACTGGCCCTTTCAGGAGGTGGCAACCATTTTGGAGAATGAGAATGGCAATTTAATGCAATAGGAGGAGAGGGTAAAATAATACGAACTCTTCAAAAAACGCAGCAAACACCCAATTATCTTGCAACACATAATCATGTAACGAGAGCTGGCAAAGCTGTGGAAGGTATTACCGAGGAGCAAATTACTGATAGTCATATAGGGAAAGTTAATATTATTTCATTAGGAAAGTTAATTTTCTTCTTTTCATTACACAAGGTTTCTCTGATTGTTAGTAGGTAACTCTAAGGATAGTCTTCAAATGCTTTTTTTTTTATTGAGGAAGTCATATTTTAAGCCTACCAAGGTTCCTACGTGTCTATTTTTGAACACCCTCCCTGGCAATTCCAGGGCTCTGACTTCATGTGAGGAAAAGCCAACCACCACATGGCTTGGTACCAGCTTTGGCTTAGCTAAACCCAAAGGTGAAGTATCAGAAATTGCTAGTTAACTAAAAACATATAGACCTTGATTTGTCATAATACAGATGGAGCAGGTGCTACACTTGAAAAATAATTACTGCTGCTATGTGTGGTCATCTAAATCATGCAGAGTTTTAGCATGCCTCCTCTCTGCTTCTGCATATCTGAGTAAAATACATAGTGTTGTGCTGTGTGTGACAGTTTTCTGCTAAGAGGAGGGATGGGCAGTTGGCATGAATTATGCTGCATCACAGATCTGCAGCTTCTGTTGTCTTTTACGAATATCTGCATGACCATGAACATCTAAGTGCTTGCTTCACTTTCCTTACCTGTAGAAGTGGGATTCATGACTTCTCAGCTTCCCATGCCTGGTATTTGCGAGGCTTACTTCGTTATTGTTTGCAAAGCTTTGTGAATGTACAAAGCTCTATGCAAATACCAAGTTGTTCACTTACATATATCCAGTAATGTAGGAGCCCTTTAGGCAAATAAGGTTTAATTAGACGTGTGGAATAGTGCAATAACAGTAGGATTTTATATGTCCTAGGATATCGCTGCCTGCGCTACATGTAAATGATGAGGCCAGAAATTGCCATTGGAATTATCTAATATGGCTGTCTGAGTAACAAGCCATAGGACTGTCCTGTGTTTTTTCCTGTTTAGACTACTTCAGTGCTTTGAAACTTCTTTTTCAGTTTGTTTACCTTTGGAGAAGGTTCCTGTACAGGCACAGACTTCTGAACAGGAGATTTTAAGCTCTCTGATCATCGATTTGCTATTCTCAATTATCTGTCGCTAACCCTACAGAGCTCATGGATCAGAGGTTTAAAATCATTTTACTCCAACACAGAATTCAGAAGAATGTTTTGCCTTGATTTCTAAAGTAAAATTCTGCTATTAAAGCCAGTGAGCACCTTTCATATCAGCAAGATTTAGCCCTGTATTTCTAACAGAAGGGTTTAGAAAGAAGAATCTGAGCTGTCCAATACCAGATTATGCTTAAAGCAAGACCTTTTTTCTTTGGAGTTTGTATATTTAATATGGACTTGTCTTTTTCAGTTGTGGTTCTTGTGTTTTACTACTTGGGTTGTATTTATTCGACTTTGGAGGAGATTCACATAAGGGTATTAAGAGTTGCTGTAGATTTTGTATGCTATAAATCATAGAGTCAAATTCTTGCCCCAAAGAAATCAATGACAAAACCTTCTATAGATTGGAAAGGAATTACGATTTCACCCATTATGTTAGCATGAACGTGACGTTAAAGCAATGCTAAAATAAACTGTGGAAGCTTTTGCCTGGTAAGTTTGACTATTTGTTTGGATTTGTGGTCCATTATTCAACTCTAATGACCACTATTTATTTGCTCAGTTCAATAGTCTAAATTTTTTTGGCACATCCTTATTTTCTTAATACCCTAAGCCTGAAAAGAGGTACGTGTGTGGTCTTTTATTGCCTACATGCAGTTGTGTGGTCTTTCACGCTTATACCGATTTATCTGTTTACTGGATTAATCCTATCATAAATATTAGAATTAAGGAGCTTACATGTGGCAGGTAAAACCTTACTGATCCATAGATTGTTTGGTTTTCCATGTTATCTGAACCCACCTGCCAGTTGTGGGATTCACAGAAAATATCTGGGCTTTATCTTTTTTTGTAAGCAATTTTCATTAGTAAGAATTAATATTAGGAATAATAACAGCAAGACATCTGTGGTTCCATGTCTTCTGCTGTGAAATGCCAGCCTCAGTAGCATCACAGTCTGGCTCCATGGCCCAGAATTTAAATGTTAAATATTCAAGATCAGAGCAGGTGTAGTATTTTGGGTTTAATTACAGCTTCGCTTTGAGCTCCTGGTAAGCAACTGTTAGTGAGAACACAACTTTGAGCCTGCTCCTGTTTTACCTCTTAGCAATGTGTGAGGGGGCTCTGGTAGCCTCCACGGGGTATCCTTTTGCCTTGATATGCTGTATGAAGATGTATGCAACAGTTCATAGTCTTGCCTGAACATGATACTGTTGTTTAAACCCTCACTCCCTATATGAATATGCTTATGCTGCCTTATAACTACAATAGCAATGTGGGAAAGTAAAAACTCTTTCTCAGCCCGTTTTGACATAGTCATATGGTTTTTATTCCATTTTTCTTTTGGTGGTGGGATGATTTTTATTTTATTCCTTGAGATAGTTTGTTTGGTTTTTTTTTGTGCAACAGCTCTAGAAGAGGAATAATTAAATCAAATGGAGCAAAATCCGGGCAGATCACCCATTCATCAATCTTGCTCCTTGGGTCAGCACTCCCAGTTTATGAGCCAATGAGGAGCAAAAAAACTCTAAGCAAAAGGTGCAGGCTTGTTTTGCTTTGTTTTGTGTATGTGGATAATTTCCTCCAATAAACCTTCCCACACACCATCCCTTTCACTCTCTGATGTTAACAAGACTGGGATCTGCGCGTATACATACACACATCGTCTGTCTTGAGCTGGCAACATCTTGATAAGAGGTTCATTATAATCCACCACTGTCAGAAACCATTCTGAAATGATCTGCAAGGTGAAACATCATGTATATATTGAGGTAGAGTTGTTTTTTTTTTTATAATTAAATAGAAAAAGTGTCAGGAAACTTTCTTCAAAGGTGCCAGGCAGCTGTTTCTTCTGAGGCATGTTGTTCTTTTCTTAGGCAATGGATCTTTGATAACCGTCTCTCAGCACCCTCAGAAGTGTTTTCCAGGTTAGGAGGATGAGAGAGAAGAGATGGCAGTCGTGATGCCACTGGCTGATAAAGCCAGAATGCAGACTAAGCCTTCAGATCAATAGGAATGCAGACGGCTGTAACACCAGACTGCCTGGTGTCAGCTTTAATTTTGCTTCCTGCACTGGCTGCACCCAACTTCCAGCCCTTGGAGTCCGAGGAAACCTCCCCCTGTTCCCCAGGCACCGGCCGCTCGTAAGCATGGGAAGGAGAGGGAGGCAGGAAAGTATCGCGGGTAACCGCCGAATACCTGCAGTTGCTTTCCTCCCTCTGGCCTTTACCCCAGAGGTGTCTATGGGTGCTTTTCACAGAATCACAGAACCCATTAAGGTTGGAAGAGACCTTTAAAATCATCATGTCCAACCATCAACCCAACACCACCATGCCCACTAAACCATATCCTGAAGTGCCTCATCTACACATTTTTTGAATACTTCCAGTGATGGTGACTCCACCACCTTCCTGGGCAGCCTGTTCCAATGTTTGACCACTCTCTCAGTAAAGAAATTTTTCCTAATATCTAGTCTAAACCTCCCCTGGCACAACTTGAGGCCATTTCCTCTCGTCCTATCACTAGTTACTTGGGAGAAGAGACCAATACCCACCCCCCCACAACCCCCTTTCAGGTAGTTGTAGAGAGTGATGAGGTCTCCCCTCAGCCTCCTCTTCTCCAGGCTGAACCACCCCAGTTTTGCCCTCCTGTCTGCTGTTGCTTTAGTGTCTTAAGGCTTCCCCAAGAACCTGTACCGAGCCTAGCACACCAAGCTGCCTGGGTATCGACCACCTAAAGATTTAGCCCTCTCACATCTATGTTTTATTCAGAATAAGATTTTACACTGGTAAATCTGCTGTAATTTTTTTGGTGGGAGAAGCAAGTTTCAGCTTTAACTGGCTTTGCAGGGTTGGCTGTGCAGCCAGCTTGGCAGGATGCGATGGCTGGTGGCATGGGGTGGCCTGGATGGGGCAGCTGGTGGGAGAGCAGAGCAAGGCAGGCTGCCCTCAGCACACAGCGCTCTCGTTTCAGTGCCACCCACGGGGTCTAAAACTCCCCTCCACGCACTCACAAGTTTTATGTTAAATTCCTGTAACTCGGGCATAGTGAGGACTATCTTGACTTCCTCTATGGCTCCAATGCTGGGTAAAGGTGGGCATGAAATGCCTTGTTCTCCTTATTTCTCATGCAAGGCATAAAGCGGGGCTTTGTTTCTGCTCTTTAATAAGCTGTTGGATTTTCAAGTCAAGAATGTCATCTAAGATTGGGTTATAAAGCAGCTAAATACCAAAATTATTAAATACCAAAACTAAATACCAAATATAGAAAGGGTGAGGAAAATGTAAACAAGGAAGGAAGTCTTTCTTTGAAGCTGCAAACTTTCAGTTTTCAAAATTTTACAAAACACTTTATTTAATCAAATTAATTTACTGAGCATCAAGGGATGCCTGCAGGAAAAACATGGAACACCTGCATTTATAATATACAAGTTAAACAGTGGGAAAATGCAAAAAAGCAGAAGGAACCCCCCAAATCTTCCTGGTTTAATGCTGGAGATAAATACAACTTACATCCCTGCATCTCATTTCTTCCAAATCCCGAGTGGGTGCAGGTGTAAGCATTTTTTAAAATCAATTCTAATTTTGCAACTGGTGAGCCTGTTTGTAATCATCTCAACAAAGGTCCAGCATTCAGGAACCGTTCTCCCAGTTTGAGAATTCTGAATTTAAGTGCAAAATTTGCAGTGTAAGCAAATTTGCTTTTTTTATTGCTGTTGTGTTGGACTACTGGAAATCCTTTGATTTCATATTCATGTGTGCATATGTGTGTACGTATATATAGACATCAACAGTATGTATAAAAAATTGAACAACACCTTGAGGATTTAAGGCCTGTTCTCAGACTTACTGCATATTTTTCTGCATTCTCCAGCATATAAATATTAATTTTAAAATCAAATGCAGTGCAAACACATATCCTATTGTATTTTGGACTCATCTGAACTACAAAAAAGATGCTTAAACATTGAGTTAGCTAATATGACAAAAACATTCACTCGTGGTGAAATAAAACCACAGTGTGATAGCTCAGCTACCCTGTGAGGGTAGTTGTGGTTGGAGGGAGTTGACCATGCAACAAGCTGACCTCTGTCATATGTTATGGTAGGCATCTCAAAAGGCATCTCTTTTCTTCTTATCCAAACTCATTGAGTCGACAGGCAGACAAGAAACAGCAGAAAGAGAAATGTGAAATTCTCTTATTTAGCTGAATGGCTTTTTAAATTTAAAGCACATTACAGGTATTTACAGGTCAATGTTGTTAACTGTTTCATTGCTGATCATTTTACTAGGAGCTTTCAGCAAATACACTTACTCATTTTGGCCAGTCTTCCCTGAGACTGTTTACCTTTCCAGTCTTGAGCCACAGAACTTGAGCAGACAGAGCAATTCTTGCCAATGGTTTCTGATTTAGTAAATGGAAGTATTTGCAATTGCTAATTAAAAAGATTAAGGAATAGTTTTCTCTGCCATCACTACAAATTGTTGTTGCAGCACAGGCTCTTTGATTTTTGTGGGCACCCTATAAAACTTGGTCCAGCAGGAGCAAGGGTAATTTGATTTAATAAGCTAATAAATATTTTTGAAATATGCTTCCTGCAGGTTATAAAAACAGAAGGGTAGAGCCATAACACAGGAAAAGGAAAAATTATGCACATTAAAAAAATACTGATTTGGGAAAGAAATCCCTACTGACGTGACCAGAATTCACTAGGAATTTCTATAAGCTAAGAAAACATTTTCTCTTTTATCTGGTGGCAAAGAGCCTTCTGCAGCAAGGTCCAGGGATCATGTGTCCTCTACTACAGCAGATAACAAGCTTGTGTGGCTTCTGTTACTGAATGAGCAGAGAAGGGAGCAAAACAAATGGTATAGCTTTCCTTGTTGTCTAAACTGACATTAATTTTATGCTGCCTCTAAACTGATGATTTCCAATGGGCTGGCAAATAGATATAGAAATAAACCAAAATGCGTCGTGGAGTGATGCCAAAGTCGGAAGTGGAAGTTAGAAATTTTGGCAGCTGAAGATGTCTCAGCTGTCTTCTAGGACCAAAGACAAAACGAGAGACATGCAACCTCAAATTCCCAAGTCATGGAAGCTGGATGCTTCTGTTAAAATAACGGGCAGTGACATCATTAACAATGTTGACGTTTAAATTGACATAATTAGGTTCTTGAAGTTAATAACCCAGCTGTGCGAATACATGGGTGATGCTTACCTCTGGCACGGTGGTTCCATCCATAGTGCAGGCGTATGCTTGGCTCGCATTTGGAGGCATCGTCCTTTGGATATATGGAGTTCTTTAACTTCGCCTAATAAAACCTGAGGAGCCAAAGCCTGCTTTGGCTGCTTGGTTGGGATCCAAAGCAAATTCTCTGGTAAGAACATGGTAGGATGTGCATGACAGCCTGTGGATACCTCTCCCATAAGAAGCACTCGGGTCCAGCTTTGGAAGAGCTCAGTTCCAGCAATCCCTCGCCTACTCTTGTGTGTCCTTGTGGACCCTAAACCAGTCACTTGCTGGTTTGGTTTTTGGTTTTTTTTTGGTTTTTTTTGGTTTTTTCCCCCAGTCATCTTATGCCAACCCTGTAGCAGTTGTCCTCAGATGCTCACTGCTGTGTCAAGTGCAGGTCGAAATTGTGGAGCTCAGGCAACAAGACATTAGCATTAGCAAAATATGAAAGTTGTTTTGTCAGAATCCTGCTGTGCATGTTTTGTTCATATTTGTGAAAAATCACTTGGGTTAAGTTATTGCTTTTGGGTAAGGACACAATTAACAGGGACAGCATTATTTGGCACCAAGCTGTACCTTGAAATGCCTCTAACAGAGTGATTATTTGGACCAAGTCTCTGTGAAATAAGAGCAGTGCTCTTGGCTGTCTCCATCTGACTGCAGGTCTGTCTGTCAGAAGGAACTGACACGCTGCATTACTGCTAGAGCAGGAAAGGGAAGAGAAAGGAAAGTAAGCCCTTTCACTCCTGATAATAATGTATAAATTTTCATTTCAACATTTTAAAAATTAAATGTTTCCTACTTATACATTTAGAAATAGAAATGTTGATTTTGAAGTCAGCATTTTTGTTGTAAAATAAGCACTTTGGTTTTTTTAAATAAGTTGAGACAAAAAGTATAACAGAGGTTTTGTTTAGGTTTAACTGAAATGACAGTAGTCAAACCAACAGAACTTTTTTTCATTAAAAAAAAATAATTTGACCGTAGCTATTTCTTCACTGTCTTTTCAGCATCCTCATGAAGTTTAAAAATCTGGTCTTTACCAAGTTCTGTTGGTACCTTTTTCTGTATCCTGTTGGGGAAAATAGTTGCCAGATCATAATATGCACTGCAAGTAGTTTTAGAAATGATCTTCCAATAATCTAGATCAAATTATTAAAATGACCCACCCAAGCAGCTGACATATTTAAATTTTTTATCTGAACTTTCAACCAGGCTTCTCTTGTAAACTGGTGCAGGTAATTTTGGCGCAGTGTTTTCATTCTGCTATAGATTGTTCACACTGACTTGGAATGCCACATCATCTTGAGCTGATTTGAACTTGTGTATACATATATGCATATAAAAAAAAGTCTGTAAATGTTTGATAATCAGATTTTTTAATGAAATTTTGAAATCTGCTTGATTTGAGGAATTGTCTGTGATTAGCTCATTAGCAGAAAAATTCTACATACATACCTGTGTTAGCACTCCCTTTCAAAAGAAATGTGTCTATTGCAAGCTGGATCAAGTTTGGGAGATAGCACCTCAGGGGAGATGGTAATAATACGAGGTACTTTTCAATATTTGCTGTATCTGGCAAATTGCTAGATTAATGACCACAGCTGCAGAAAACCAGCATTAAATAACTTTGCTTTTGTTGCTTTTGTTTTTAGTTTAGCTGGAGACAGAGCTGAAATGCAACTTTTCAGATTATTTCAAATATTGCTTTACCTGACGAAGACACACTGTTATGTGAAGTGTTCCTGTCTATTAGAAATGAATTAGGTAATAGTGCTTTACAAGGATGAAGGCATTGCTTAATCCTGAAACCTCTTAACACATGGACTGTCAAAAGGGTCTGCTTTTCTTATCTCATTTGTTGGGGAGGTGGTTTCATATGGAATTAATATTTCCATTTGCTATGGGTGTGGGCACATTTTTTGTAAAACTCAGTGCCTGTGTGATGACAGAATTTATTTCATTCATTATTATTGCCACATATTGAAGCATTTTATTTCAATTCAGTAGACTATTTTTGTTTCCATAAATTATCCAGTCTGTTTCTCACATAAATGATGGAATGGATGCCTCTGGTGTTAAGGAAGATAAAACGGGAAGGAAAGATATATTCGAGATTACCTTTAGTGTCATGCAAGTTATTACCTAGCAGTCTGAGAATAGTTTACAGAAGTGTCTGATAAATATGTTTGGAACAAGCCTGAACTGGAACTAGCAGAGCAGACAGCAGCGTTGAACATCTACCTTTTGATTTTACCCATTTCCTCAAAATGCAGATGTATCACTTAGGGCAGAAATCCATTATTTCCCAGTCACTTTTGTAGTTTAATTTGTGTTGAGCAGACAAAAGGCACTGTATTATCTTTTCTGCATAATGTTTAGTGTCCTCGATCACAGCTTGTCATTGGACTTGCTCCATGTTTTGGCTATGAGCTGGTTAATCTATTGCCTTTGTTCATACTGTGGTGAGCAGCGAATGTCCCCCACGTCAGATGAACTGGCAAGTGGCAACAGAGAAAACGAAGTTTGTGGTTTTGATTTGGTGGCATACATGGTCAGGGGACTGAGAAGATCTCTCTTTTACAGGACCTCAGTGACGTGAGAAGAGCAGTTTGCATGCGCAAGACTTAAAGAGTGGTTTGATGTGGTTTTCCCACTGAGTCTCCAGCAGAGGATGGTGTATGGGGGGGATTGTATCTGGAGTGCTCTGAATGAGCCCTTTGGTACCAGAGGCCACGTCCCTTTACCACCAGTTCAGAGTGGGTTGCCACACAAATTGAAATGGGTGCCACTCCTGGGAAATGAAAGGAAACATTGACAGGGTCAGGAACTACCAACAAATTTGAGATAGGCAAAACCAGCTGTTTTTTATAAGTTGGCCTCATCTTCTCCTGACTCCTGGCATAATGATTCCAGGTACTGGAACATTTAGCCAACTCTGAAAGAAAGTTAGTTTGCCTATTATGAGCAAAAGAGAAATCCTCTGGAGTATCTCCAGTGTTTGCTGGTTCATGTAAAAGGTTTAAAATCCACATAATTCTTTGTTTAAAACCCTCAAATCAAATTCCAAACAGGTCTTTCCATCTATAGTACAAGCGGAAAACGAATGGGAAATTTTCACTGTAACAGAGATAATGCTTTCCTTTTAAAATCTTGGCTGCAACTGGTGATCTTGTTCTTTCCAAAATCCAGTCCTATGTACAAACATATTGCCCATTATTTCTTTCCTTAAAAATTACCATTTGTTGCTTTGAAGGAAAGACCACTTTTCCTTTAATTAAAGAAAAAAGTTGAATCACCCAGCACCCTTATGCTGGATGAAGGTTACTACAATTTCACCAGAAAATACTTTTGAAACACAACTTTTCCTTTCTGCTGAGGGGTAGCTGTTGTCTGAGGAATTCTTTACTGGATTTCGCAGACACAAGAACTGCATTGTGAGTAGGAAGAGGTAATCTTACCATCCAGGTAAAAGTAACATACTTTAGGGTGACAGGCACACCTGGTGGTACCTGGACCAAACTGCATGAACAATCATCTAAATTAATTCTAAGAATTTGGTGTTTGTACACATGCATGAAAATTATACATTCTTCATTTGTTAAAGGGACATTGCCAAGACTGGTAGGCCTAAAATTAGCTCTCCAGCTGTGTTTTGCTTTGCAGGCACGTGCATGTCTGCTCCATTCCTGGAAGCAGCTGGGTGTTGAAACCCACAAGAAACCTGCTCTGTGTGAAATGCAAAAAGAATATGTGATTTTTCAAGATTCCCTCCCTGTTCTTTTGTTTGTTTTTCCTTTATTCTCCCATCTCTTTACGATGACCATCTTTTCTGGCTGAAGACCAGAACTGTCTTCAAAGTTTCTTAGTGCTACATTTGCTTAGGGGGTGAGAGCCTGACTGCTGAGACCCGATTTTCAGCCATCAGTCCAACATGCCAACTACGGAATGTGAACTCCACAGCCTCCTCAGAGCATGCTCGGCATTAATCTCCATCTTGGATCTGTGCTTCTCCTTGGCATACAAGTTCATACCAGCATCTTCCAACTTAATACCCAGCTTGATGTTGAGAAAGGAACATGCAACTGGAAGAAGGAGGTGCATGGATTTTATGGTTACAGAGGAACTTACCAGACAGGTATTTTTGTCTAGCCTACAGACTTTCCTCAGAGAAGAGACAAACAGATTTCTTAGACTCAGGAGAGCTGTTTTTTAATGGCATTTTTAGATGGCTGTGAACTTGGCTTCTGAATTTTGACTCCATAGTGCTTGAGCTGTTATTCTTTTACTAATATTTAGAAATGAACAACTCCCTTTTCAGTGTGGAAATATGACTAGGAGATCATATATCCCTAAGCAACATCCTAGCAGTGTCCGTGTCTCCTGAGTGTGCATAGCAGGTGAAACTTCCTTCATACATGCACATTTGTGAGGCTGAGGGCAGGTGGAGGGCAGTGTCTGAGATGGATGGAGAAGATCTGTTGTCCCACTGTCACCTTGTGATGGATTTGCAGCTCTTTCAGAAGCTGTTTGGAAATGAGCGTGAGCCTCAGTGTGTGCAAGACCCAGAGGCTCTCCTTGGAGCTAGTGTGAAGAGCTTCTTTTCTCTCTTCATTCTTCTCTAATGAAAATATCTGTGAAGTATCTAAGTCATAGAAGGAAAATAATTTTTCTTACAACAGTGGAATTTATTCAGACTTTGTTCATAATAGAGATGGGCCAGGCATTTCTGTCACTGAGCTTAGGGAAATTAAGCATGATCCAGATTTTGGCTGCTAAGAGAACTAGCGGAAAAAGTAGACAGCTCAAGATGGGTTTTCAGTAGACCAAATAGGAGCCAAATTGTACTCCTGACAAAATCTTACGGTAACTGAATCACTGTGGAGCCCACTGAAAAGTTCAGTTACAACTTAATGGAGGAGAATAAACATTGCACACCTGTAGACAAAGTACATGGGAGGGTTTTTTTCTATACTACTCCTGTGTTCACTAAAGCTTATCATCTCTTTACTTAGCTGCTGGTTCAATTTAGGATAATATTTAACTCTCATTAAACCTAACTATTGATGAAACTTTAACTTGAAAATAGGTAACTCCTATTGCTTCCAGGGAGAAATGGAGGAGAGTGGCCATTGTACATTGCTCTTCAAGTGCTTTACCGATAAATAGCTTTTATGAAAGGCTTGATAAAGTATCTGTTGTTAACATTGTCAAGATGGAGAAAGTGAAGTCAGAGAAATTGTAAATAGCCTGTCCATATCTACAGGGAGTGTCAGGCTGTGCTTCTGCAAGATTGTAGGGTATCTACTGCTAGATCAAAACCATAGAAGCCCTATGACAAAAATTGCTGAACTAGGGTTTGTGTTTGTTCCTGGTTTGAATTTGTTGAAAAGATCCTGAAGGAGGTAATTTTCATCTGGACTTTGTGTAATCTCTGCTGTCTTGTCTCTGCTTGTCCTTTACTATGGACCTCCCACAGTCAGCTCGTGGCCATCTCACCTGTCCATTCTTGCTTTCCTTTTCCTTCTGTAGATTCAATGAAAGATCTGTGCTCCTGGGTGCCCCACACATGCCATCTCCTTTTTTTCATGTAAGTTCAAATCCCTGTGACAGTCTCTTCTTCACAAAAGTGAAAATCCTGTGAGCACCCTACTTGGATTTTGCCTTGTATGTCTAGGAATTTCAATAACCTAGTGTTGTTGCAGAGCTGAGGAAGCTGTAAGTCAGAAAGCATGTTAGAAGTGACCGTTTTCCCGTTGCCTTGTCTATCACAATCCACACTGGACCTGCATGAAAATAAAAGACTTCATAGAAAAAGGCTTTTATGCAGTAGGTTCGGACTGTCAGTGCCTGAAGTGATGTGATCTATCACACTATTTCTGTGCAAATGCCTCAGCCCAGACACCGGTGGGATTTGTAGCAGTTCAGAGCCTGAGCATGGTCTGAGAAGGAAGCAGAGAGCAGCGGTGATGAGTCTGGGACTGCTCCACTCTGCTGGCAGCTCCCTGGCACCCCAGGACAGCAGACAGGTGCCTTCTGGAAGGAGATCCTGCAGCCAAGCATGCCCTTCGCTTGGACATGTTTTGCTACTTCCAGCATGGATGAGTGGTCTGAGGATGACAGCAGAGCCTTTTTGTGGGATGTGTCCCCTGAAGGGGTTGAAAGCAGTGGGCAGGAGCAAGCTGAGACTAGGAGAGCAACAAGCTCTTGGATACATTCAGTGCTTTCTCTGCCTCCTTGCTAGGATTCTTAATTTTTTTTGTGGTATGCTGTCAAGCTCAAATCACTTTCTCAAAAAGTATTGCTGACTAGGAAGTATCCCACACTAGCCCTTCTTGGGGACCAACATCTCCTTGAAGTGCTCAGCCTTGTTTGCTCTGACCAAGGCAAAGAACTACTGCCCTACAGCTATGTCCCAGGCTGAGAACTACATTTCAGCCAGAACCGTATGGCTGCAGTCTCAGGGAAACAAATACAGTTGCAGTAGCAAAGCAGAAGAATAGTCCTTGTTTATTCTAAATTTCATGTAGTAGCTTAGCGCTCACAGGCTTTCTCTTGTCCTTTTAGTAATCATCAGTTGAACCTTGGCTAGTGCCTTAGAGTTACTGAGCTGCAGCTGAGGATGATGGTCATCCTCAGATGTTGACAGGGGTGGTGGGAATCTCTGCTGACCCATCATACCCTGTTGCTCTTGTTCAGGACCTCAGTTTGTTCCAAACATATTGCATAGTAGTGGGGCCAGGGCATATGGCCTTGGACACCCTATTTTGGGCTTGGAGGTACTTTTGCAGACCTGGTGTGCCACAGAGAAGTGTCCTAGTGTCAGATGGAAGCATTGCCTGGGAAGACTCAGAGCAGTTGGTGACAGGATCAACAGCCTTGGCTGATCTGCCTCCTGCTCCGTCTTTGGGGACTGTGCCAGCCCATAAGCAGCCGTTGCCTGTAAGCAGCTTTCTTCCATTCTGCCCAGAGCTAATGGCAAAGAAAAAGTTACTCACCTGGGGAACACCCTCTCCCAGGAGTCCATATGGCAAACCTACCATCACTGTTCTGGACCAGGCAAGGGCAAGGGGCCAGTGATATGGCAGAGGGAAGTAGTTTGCCTGAAAGAAAAAACAACAATCCATTTTGGGTATTCTTGCTGAAGAAGGGTCTCATTCCCCTTTGAGGCAGACTACAGCAGAGAGAAGGTGGCTAGTATATAGCAGAGAAAGCATGGAAACTGGGAAGAGCTGATGCAATGAAGAGAGCTTGTCCCTTCAGGGGGACCTGCTTCACCTTGACAAGTATGGCAACAAATCCTGCTCTCTAGCCATCTCCACCCCTTCCTGAGTTTTGAAGTGTCACATGTTGTTGTCTTGTTGTATTTTAATAATTCTGCCCTTTCAGGCGTGGCTGTATTTCATACTGGATTCAGCAGGTAGGCAGCCATTATAATTTCTGGGGCCTTCAAGGCAGTGCTTCAGGCTGCCATGGCTCCTGGGCTGCCAGAGGCTCTTGGCCAAGAGAGGCAAAGCTGAAGAAAATAAGAGATCACAGCAAGAGATGCAAAGAAGATGTTTTATTGCTTTTAATTCAACACATGTATAATTTCACAGCGCAGCAAGCAAGCAATCGAGTCTTTTGCATAAGATCATCTCCCACAGATGTCCCTTGAGGTCTGGTCCTCTCAGTCCTCATGGGCAAATGAATAAACTGAAGCTGCTGCAAGGGGTGGATGTAATTCTGCTCAGGCTCCTGCTCCAGCCTCACCCCATCTGCTTCCTCTGGCCTTGCAAATAGCATGCAGGGCACAACAAGGACCTCACCAGGGAAGAGGGCCTGGACGTCCACCTGAGGGTAAAGACCTGTGGTTTCCACCATTCACATATCCTACCTGCTTGCACACTCTGCAGCCAAGCGTCAGCTGCTTGGGTTGTGAGCAAAGCAGATGGTTGGCATTGGTGGTGAATGGCTTTGAGAGAGAGCATCAGCATATGCCGCTCGCTGAAGAACAGCAGCGGCGAGATAATTCTGCTAGCTTGTACAGGGCCAGCCCCAGAGGGTCCCAGCCAGCTTGGGCAACATCTATCAGGCCTGCGTGTCCCACACTGTGCTGGCTCCAATGCTTGTGGTTATCCTCTGAAAGGCCTCGGAGATACAAGGCTTCCTGCTCATTAGGCACCCCT
>NW_010509933.1:63624-79453 GCF_000687285.1 Phaethon lepturus
AGGTGGGGAAATATTTTCCATCCATTGTGGTGATGCACTGGGGGAACCCCATGGAAACAAAGCCTGCTCTGACCTCCTGCATCCCACCAGGGAGGGACTGTGTGTGCCAAACACCTCCTGAGCCATCCCATGCGAGGCTGACTTCCTAATCCTAAACTCATTATTTGCAACTCAGAGGTGGAAGCACACGGCTGCCAGCTCCCAAATGACTGGTGCAGCCCACTCAAGGCTCTCTGATCCTCTTGCGGTGGATTTCATCTTCCGCCCCATGCAAGGAGTGAGCTCACCATGGATCAGGCTGAGTGCGGCTCTCACCCTCCCCTGGCAGCCCTCCCAGATTACAGCATGACCCTCAGCTATGAGTCACTTCTTTTCTCACAAACCCAGACGCTGCGCTGAGCGGGCGGTTGCTCATCTGCACCAGTGCTGAGAATTTACTGCGGTGAAGCGAGTTTGGCCTGCAGTGACTCCTTCTCCGCATATGACCTTTCTGACTCTTGTTGGTCCTCCCGTGTAGAGCATCTTGGTGCAACCGCTTTTCCGAGCATGGACTGGTGGTGCTGCTTGTGGGGGAGAGAGGAGAGATGCTGTGGGGCTCTTGCAGTGCCAAGGAACAAGTGACAGCCAAGTGCTGGCCATGCAGTGGGTCTTTCCATGGACTTGTTGCTGTTGGTGTGTGGTGTGAGTACTCTCTCCACACATCAGTGAGGATGAGGAAGGTCAGCATAACTAGTGGCCACTGCCCCTGGTCATCCCCGCAGAGCCTGCTGGGGGGTGTCCAGGCCTGGGGCAAAGGCAGCCAGGCTGCTCAGTTGGGTCACCAACTCCTTCCCCTCCACTGGACGTGTGTGCGCACCCTGAGCCTGCCAGTTCCCGGTTGCGAGCCAGAGAATTTTGAGGGCAATGCCACTGCCGCCTTTGGTACCAGTTTTGCTAAATCATCCCGAACACCTGCTCCCAGGCCCAAGGGAGGGTGGTGTTTGGCCAGGGCTACCCCAGGTGCAGGCAGGGTGCCAGGGGCACCACGCAGCCACTGCCGGCCGGGCTGCACGGCCAGACAAGTGAATCGGCACCATCGTGACGCACAGTCACAAGTGAGCTGGCTCCTCTTCGGAGGGCTGCCGGGATGGCATTTTCAGGGAAAGGCAACGTCAGAACGCTCTCCTGCTCTCCGCTTGCTTCCGTACCTATGTGCTTCCAGTGCTTTCAAAGGAGGCAGAACTAGCCCGAAACTCTGTGTTTCGCTTCGGTTTGTTTGTTTCCTCTCTCCGGAGCTGCGTTCCTCCGATGTTGTCTGGTTCAGCATTTTGCTGGCTTGGCTAAGTATCTTGTAAGGAAATCATTTATAATAAAGCTGGTATGCTGGGGTTTATCATTTATAAGTGTGGGTCAGGGTTTAGTTCACTGTGTTAAACTCTCCATGCTGCATGTGATTTTTCAAGCTTTGTCAGGAACAAAAAGTTCTGGGGATGTGCAAAGCATGACTGCATGGTTTCCATGGAGATTCTGCTAGTTAGGCTATGGAAATCCTGAAAAGGCCAGAGGATGACTGACAATACAAGGTCTTAGCGGCTGATCTGAAGAGCCAGACTGAATTAATGAGATTTTTCACAGAGAGTTATTAGCAAGGCTAGCACGGTATGGCACTTAGGCCTCTTTCGTTTTCTCAGCTGCAGTCTTGGAAAACAGAAATGGAAAGATTTAATTGCTGTTTTTTAAGCTCTTTTAAGATTATTTTAACCTATAACATTTTAAGGATGTAATGAAAAGCAGGTTTGTTTGCTTTTTTTATCATTCAGTTACTGTTATTACTGTGGTTTTTGGTGGCAGTTGCCCTTTATCTGTATAGAGATGGGAAATTCAATAGTACTTATTACATTGAGCAGTTAATTCCCACATACTGTGAACACATTCCTGTTCAAAGTAGGTTATCTCGCGTTCCATTTAGAGCCGAACGAGAGATACCATGTCAGTGGCTTTCTATCTCCTAGGGCTATATTAATTATTTATTACTGACTGCTAATACAAACTGTTAACTCTGGCTAGTAATAGTTTGTTCATTTATCTATCTCTTACTCCTCCTTTCCTGTGTTTCCACCCACTCCCTTTGACAGTGTGTGCAGGCTATAAATTCATGTATAATTTTGCACCTGATTAAAACAACCCCAAAAACCGTTATCGGTCTGAGATGCTAAGTTTCGTTTAGGACCTGACTTTCTTAAAGTTTTGCAGTGCCTGAACTGAGGGATTTCATTGGAGCGTTAACAGGTGGTTGGTTAATGGTTAAAGGGGGATGTCTTTGCCCGTGAACTGAAGAGATGCGTCTGCCTGTTTCTGGTACGAATAGCTTGTTTGCTGCTTCGTTTTCAACCGATACAGCAAAATGTTCAGATGCTCTCCTCCTCTCCCTGGAAAACGCTTTATCTGCTGAAATCAGCACAGCCGGTTCAGCGAAGCGGCGTGTTAGGGACTGCTATTTCTTGTTGGTTTGCACAAGTGCACATGCCCATATGTTTCTGGGAGATGTAAAACCATAATGTTGCTGCTGAGTAATCCACAACAAAAGCACATGCGGGCTGCATTCCTTGGATTCCTGTACAGTAGACTAATCCACTTAATCTCGCTGTTCGCTTCTCTGGCTGGAATTTCACAGTCGCCTTTGATTTACTGGTTTGTAAATCTCTGATTAAGTGCTTGGGGCGGGGGGGGCAGGGGGATATAATCTCTGAAACCCCCTCTTTTCTCTCAAATGGTTTTATGGCAAGGAAATGCTAAAGTTGAAATAGGGGTTAGCTGGTCCTTTTTGGTCATCGTTTTGTCATCATACTATAATTTTTTAAAAATATTTATCAGTAGTTTATTCTCTCAGCTCTTCTGTACATGGGAAATGTCTCTTTTTGCCACAAGGCAACATTTCCAATCCCCAAGCTTCACAATTTTTTAATTAATTTTTTTCTTTTCCAGTTGTGTTTTCAATCAAGAATGCTAACCAAAATATGCACAAGCGACTTTCTTGTCTGTTAGTGCATGGACAAGCACAGAACGCAGGAGCTAGATGCTGGTTGTGAATCAAATTGTCAAAAACCTGCTGCTTGCTCTGACTGTCGAGGAGGCACTCCTATAGCATGAGTATGAATGCAAGATAAATCCCTATCTAAGCAGGCAGATAAATGAGGGAGCTTGGCCTCAGAAGGTGCTCAGCTGATACAAATATCAATTTAGGACCTGCCCTTGAAATATAAAAGTATAAGTAAATAATAGAGGTGGCTCACCTGACTTAATGAGTCATAAAGGATGGGAAATAAAACACTGAGCTTCCAAAATAAACCCTTCATTTAAAATAATAAATTACCACAACCCATTGTGACCTCAGCCACCGTGAGCGCCCTGCTTTTGCGAGTGATGTGACCGCGCGTGGCCGTGAGCAACGCTGACCTCCGGTAGACTCAGGCTTGCACGCACGGTGCTACGTAAAGCATGCAGCTGCTCCGCTCTGTGCAGCTCTGACTCAAAGCCAGTCCTTCCTCTGCGTGGTGTGTGCTGCTGAGATGACTCCGCGCCGAAGCGTGGGGGCACTTTCCAGCTCAGCGGAAAATTCCTCCGCAATTCCACAGTGTCTTTGGCGGTCTCGAAGGAGGAAGAGCTTTAGGTCATCCTCTTCCTCCCCCTCCCACGATCACGCATCCCACTGAGCAGCTTATGGGTGTCCCCAAACAGTGCTGCTGGTGGGAAGGACCTGTCACTGAAGCCAGATGTAACTATCCATCAAGAAATTAATCAGAAAGGGACTGGGGAAGTGAGCACGCAAATAAACAAACATATGAGCTACCTGACAACGCAACGTTTGGAGTAGCTTTTCTCAGGCAGAAAGGATAAAATCTCCCACGCTCTCCAGGGCTGTCCAGAGGCATTTACAATTAGATCCAAACTGGGTTTAGGCAACAGATTTAAGTCTGAGTTGAATTGCCTAGGCTTGTGTCTGAAGATCCCAAATTCTGCGAACTAACCTCAGCCCAAAGTGATGAGAACCGCACGAGAACAGCATCTCTCACAGCGTTCCTGCCATCTGGGACGGTGCCAGGTCCCAGGGCGCGGAGACGCAGCCTGCTCCCAGGATGGACCATGCTGGTGGGATTTCAGCTGCATCCGAATGGGAACTGGAAAACAGATTTCTCTAAACTTTGGCTGTAAACCAGAGCTAAAGCCACCGGGGCAGAGGCAGGCCCTTGGGTATCAAGCTGATGTCATTCAAAAACTTGGAAGTTCTTGTTTCAGTATTTTGGCTTTAGCACGCCTGCAATGCTCAGAGGAAGCATCAGAAGTGCTGTGAATCTCGCCACCCGTACCATTAACCTCCTACGGCCAAAGCAACCGCAGTCGTC
This sequence comes from Phaethon lepturus, assembly GCF_000687285.1. Classification (NCBI taxonomy): domain Eukaryota; kingdom Metazoa; phylum Chordata; class Aves; order Phaethontiformes; family Phaethontidae; genus Phaethon; species Phaethon lepturus. The sequence goes on from NW_010509933.1 coordinate 68,007, forward strand.
CTTTCGAAAGGGCTCCCTGGTAGGACTGCTGCAGCTGAAAGTCAGAAAGATAAGAAGCAATGGGCAGTCAACAGGAAGAAATAGGGTCTCACCAGGGTATTCCCACAGTGAATTGATAAGAAGGGTGATAGCTAAATGCCACCTGAACTTTGGGTTCAAGATGTAGAGCAGATAAGTGAACCGCAGTGACTCAAAGGCAATAAATCTTCTGTTCCAGACAAAATTAATCCAAGGCTGTCACTGGAGGCTAGAGAGGAAATTTGGAACCCCCTTTGGAGTGAGTGTCTGCCAAACTGGAAGCATATACATTGTGCTATGACCTGTCAGCTTGCATGAGCCCATGCTGCTGGGGTGCAAGCCAGGCCCTTTGGCTTTCTGTCCCTCACAGTGCAGACAGTGCTACTAAGAAGGGATAATATAGGACCTCATAGAAAAGTTTTTTGTCTCTAGGCATGTGGCTACTTTTAAATAAGTGTAGGTAGAAGTGGGCAAGAGAGAAATTATGAAAGAGCACGGTTCTCTAAAAGCTAACGGTAGCAGAAGTAGCGTTTGACGAGATGGTTTGCGAGCAGAGCAGCGAGCCACCGGTGCCAGCTCTTCCGTCTGTTTAGTACAGCCACTAAAGTACAGCCTGGCTAAGACTTAGTGTGATGCCAGCTGGTTTAATCAAACTCTTTCTCAGGTGTGCCCACACTTAGAAATGGGCACTAGCTTTCACAATGTAAAGGCTGACCTCTACTAGCAAACCTCAGGAGAGAACTACTGTCCTGTTTCTGTAAGCTTTTTACGGCATCCCGGCTTGCTGTCCATCTGGTGGTCTCTCCTATTGGGAGTAGACAAGTCTTTGAGCCCTCTTTGTATCAAGGCAGTTGAATGGTTTGACATCACTCTTTCATGACATGCAGCATCTGGTGGCAGTACAGGCTTGGCCAGTCCCCATGGTGTGACCCACCGGGTCTTGAGGAGTTTGTGAGACCGGGTGTCCATAGACTGAAACTAGCTCCACATCACCTCCCCTAACTTCTCCATCTGCCCAGCTGCGCCCATCCCTGCATGGCTGGGCGATGGTTCACAGCGGGAAGCTTATCTTTGCTGCTATCGGGGCTAGAGGCTTTGTTTATTTTTAGATTACTCTGTAGAGTCTGGACAGAGAGATGAAAAGAGCCAGCCTAAAGGGGTCTGTGCATGCCAGACTGTCTTGCTTGTGCTCCAACTCTGAAAACACAGGGCAGGGAAAATGTGAAGGGATGGGCTTGATCTAGCGAGATTGATTAAAGGTGTCTCTGCCCCCACATTTTGAGTGGCAGATGTGATACGGGGGTGGGCTCTGATTCATTTTGGTGCAAAGGCAGCAAGGCTCCAGCAACTCCTCTGCTTGAGCCAAGCTGGCGGATGTTGAGCTGAAGAGGATGAGACGCACCGGCACAGCCTGTTGTTCTGGCAGCTCTGCTTAGAGAGCAATGATTTCCATCTGAGAAGTGCTAAAAAAACCTTGGGGGAAGTTCAGATTATCTTGAAGTGCCCGGTGGTGGTGGTGGGGGGGGAAGCTGCGAAATGGAGGTGTGCCTGAGCCCTGGTCTATCTAACGAAGAGAGAAAACCATGCACGTTTTAAAAGTGCATGGTTCGTTGTCCTTCAAAGGCAAATTTAAAAGTGATCTGGAAAGATTGTCCCTGCCTGTCAGGCTCCCTCGTTTCAGAGCTCACTAGGGATGACGAGAGGGAGCCTGGCAGCTCTGAGCTCTTTCGGTCTTGCCCCTAAGCAGAAAAAAGTGTGGCGCAGGGAGGCGAGGAGAGAAGAGCAACCCTCCTCGCCATCCCCTCAGGTGTGGTGACAGCAGCTCTCTTGCTGATTGTCAGTGAATTTACTGACTGCTAATGAAGTGGAGGGAGAAGTGCCTTTCTGTGACATCCATGCAAAAATGTATGTTGCTGAAAACCAATACCTATTTTTGGAGAATTTTTTCCCCTGCCAGACTTAAGCATCATCCTGAGTTTGTTTGGGGTTTTTTTATGACTATATGGCGGTAGTGTTTTTTTGTAGCAGTGAAGTTAATAAAGATGGATATCAGCAACAAACTGTCAAGTCCCAAGCTGGAGAGATTTTTCACTGAGTGAAATAGACCAGGGAAAATAAATAATCCAAGAAGTGGTAGTGCTTGTAAATATTGACATGTACAAGCAAGGAAACAGAAGTTGGGCAAAATAAAAAATGGGTTGGAGATTGCTATTTTTCAGGTTATTGCTTGGAAAAAAACCTACATTTACCTGGCATCCTGTCTGGGGAAGTGGTAATATTTTTTGGTTAGAATAGAAGATTTTAAATGTTCGAAGGGGTGTACTGCTGTTTCCCCAAGCCAGCGTCTCTATTTGAGGGTCAGTCATCCTTCCTTCCCAGCCTTTGGGGCCACGGTCAGAAATAGTCCTTTTTCCCTGTGGTGTCTATAGGAATATCCATGGAAGAGAAGACTAAAGAAGGAAGAAAGAAATGCAAGGTGAGAAGCAGAAGAGAACAGAGGCACACCACTCCTTTCGCATGTTTCCCACCAGAAAAGGGGTCTTTTTAAGATCTCCACAAGGATACCTTTTCTTCTCAGTTGGGGTCCAAGCCTACTGCCCAAGACACTTTGCCAGTGCATTGCTTGGCCTCAGCTCGCACAGAGGGAGATGCAAAGCTGCACAGGCCCCACCAGCTGTCGGTCCCTTTTCCGTACGGGTGACAATTTTGGCTCCCTGGGGCCTGCCACCATGACGTGCAGTTGCCACACACCAGCTAGCTAGCTAAAAACGTCTTTAAAACACTTCCTGCCTTGTTTTGTTTTTCTCTGCCTTCTTAAGAGCTCCAAGAAGCCTACTAGGACTAGCATCTGTCGCTCACCCATCAATTGGTTGTTTGGTTGGTTACCCAAGTCCTCCTTTCCTCAAGCCAGTCTGTCATCTTTGTGATTGGAGGAGGGTTTGCAGTGCAGGCCTGCCTGCACACACGGTGGAAATGTTCCACACCTTTGAATATTCTGATCGTACGCAGAGCAAGCCAGTGATGTAACCTTAAAGAAGGGCTTATTTGCAGTCTTTTAGAGATGGGAAATCTTTTTGTTCCACCCCGTCGTAACGTAACAGAATGCCAGTGGGTGTAAATGACAACTGTGCAGTAGCCAGTAGTGTTTTAGCCACCTGTTATACTTTAATGGTCAAGTTGCTATAATTATGGGAGGTGGAAATGAGGTTATTTGGGATGGTGTTCTTACAAGGCAGGCATAAAATTCTAAATAAAAAACTGTTTCCAGATACTCAGTGAAATTAATGGGAGGGAAAGAAGAGTGGTCTTTAATTATTTCAGACCCAGACAGTTAAGGCAGATGTACATCATCAGTCTTCAAAGAATGTCCTGGGGATATAGCCAAGACAGTATTTTTTTTCCTCCTATCATTGCTGATTTAATATCTGCACAAGTGCACACGCAAGAGGATGATACGAAACTTGCACTGTTCAGTTCAAGTCCCTGTAAATGACTCCCCCTTGGAGACTGTTAAGAATGTAATGGGGTTATTGTAGCACATGGGAATCAGTACTTGAATGCATGTGCCAGGAAGGCAAAGGTGGGTTGACCCCGTCTGTGTTAAGTCAGGGAAACTATGGCACTGAGCTGAGCATCTAGTGGAAATAAAAACTAATTCCAAGCAGGCCCCAGTGAGCATGTTTTTATCCAAAAAGCAATCAGAGAGAGGAATATGACCTACCAGATGGAATTGCTGAGGCAGAGGTGAAAGTTAGAAAAAACAATAACGAAACACGATCAAGTATAATTTTGACAGAATGAAGATATTAGAGAGAAAAGGCCCCAGCAGGCCAGTTTGGCTCATCTTGATCCCAATATTTCATCTGCACTCAGAAGACCCCTGGAGAAAGCCGTGCCACAGCACCGTTAGATGTCGAGGCTGAACCAGGCTGAGGGCTGCAGCTGCCTGCAGCCGTGCTGGGGGGCCAAGGCTCGCTGGCAGTAACCTTGGTGTGCTGGTGGGCCAGGTAGGGAAGGGCTGCTCAAGGCCCTGGAAAGGGGGGCTGAGGGTGCTGGGATCTGAGTGACACTCCAGTTTTCCCTGTCACAGTATCCCCCAGCATCACCCATACTGGCTATTAGGAAACTCAATGGAGAGACACAGGACATGGACTTAACTCTCGACTCTCCTTTTGTTGTGAAAAGCATTTCTAGTGCCCTAAGCAAAATTTAGACCCACTTCAGGACTCTCAGTGCTTCCCAACAGACACGAGAGCCTTAATGTAAATGAGAATCAGATCCACTGTGCCTATGAATTTTGGTCTGTCACTCATAGCCCGTAACGGTCAATATAAATTCTCCAGGAAAATTAGAAAAACAAACTGGACCTGCTGTGAGGAAAACAGGTTGGAAAGAGAGAAGCATGTTTTTTAAATTTGCCAGATGTTTGGTTTGCTGTTTTGCACCACGCGGCCGGCTATGGGTGCCTGGGATGGCTGCTGGTGGGGCTGCAGGAACACGAAGCAGGAGCGGGGAAGGCTTGCCTGTGCTGGAGGAGGTGGTGGTAAGCGGAAGGGTGAAGCTGCAGCAACGTGTGGAGCTCTGTCAGCTCCCTAAATAATGGGGTTGTCTGCTTGGGCTTGGCTAGGTACCAAGTTAAGGTTTTATGGTGTGAGTTCATCTGCTGGCTTTTCCCTTTACATGATGTAATGCTCTCTGTGAGCGTGCTATTTATTACACCCAGCTCTGCAGTGGGTACGTGTAGTTGTAGCCAGCCTCAGAAAGTTTGGAAAAAGCTTCTGGGTCTTATTTGCATCCTTTGGGCTGACCTATGACATAATCTGTGGAGGGTCGGTGCTGTGGTTCCCTCCTTCACACTCCCCCCTTGCCCTCTCCCTCCTCCTCCCTCTCCCAGCGGTTTGTCAAACTGCCTTGCCTTTATCTCTTCTCACAGGCTTCACAACAAGTCACGGGATGATTTATGCCCCGATAACTTCTGCTTTTAAATGCTGGGCTAAGAAAAGCAGCCTTTGCAAAAACGACTTTTGCGGAGGTGTGGGGAAACCCGCCCGTCATCGCGCTCAGCAGGCGAAAGCGCCATCTCAGCAGAGATGCCGGGGGAGCGGGGCCGAGGGCCGCTTCCCTCCCTATCGTCTCCTGGCACCCAAAGGGAGGCGGTGGTGGGAGGATGGCTGGGAGGAAAGCCTCCCCGAGCCCGGGCTGGCGAGCCTCAGCTGCTGAAGGAGCACAGGGTTTGCATCACCCATTGCCCTTGTACCTCCGTCCCAATCCCCGCTGCTCAGCTCCCTGCAGAGCTGAGAGCTGATGTGCACCTTGGAGGCTGGCGAGGAGGCCAGGGCTGCGGGTTGGGGCTGCTGGTGGGAAGGGCTGCGCTTTGCTAAAGGAGGAAAATGTTTTGCAGCTATGATACCACTTTCAGCATTTTATCACAATCTTCCTCAGTCGCTACGAGGCGGCCGGGGATGAGGCCGGCAGCTAAAGCTGTGATCCTGTTGCGCTGGCCGCAGCATCGGGCGTGCCGGAGCTGCAAACGCACCGTGGCTGCCTGCCCTTCATTAATCTCTGGCTGTGAGGTTTACCCCAGACCTCCCCACCGGCACTGCAGCTGCACCAGGGAGGCAGGCAGCAACCTGCATCTCCGGCGTGCTGGGGGCATCGGCGCTGGCATTATGGACCTGCCGGGTTAAATGCCACTGGGACTTCAGCCTAATGGCGATCCACCCTGGAAGTTCTGATGTGGGCATGGCCATGGGCTGTATTTTTGTGTTTTAAGCACCATGGAGTGAAACCTTTCAAGCAGTTCCTACTTCAAAGCGCTCCCACTGTAATTACAAGACCAGAAAGGTGAGGTGGGCACAGGCAGACAGGGAAAGAATAGGAATATGTTTGCAAGATCTGACGTATTTTAATTGTTCTTACTAGGTGATTTTTAAATTTTATTTTTATTTTGCAATGAGGAGAGAGAAGATTTTCCTCTGACTGCTTGACTAACGTGTGTCCAAAACCATTATGGCTCCCTGAACAAAAGCAAGCCAGCTATGCTGCAGCTAAGGCTGGCACACCGAGTTTCCTGGGGGGGAGAAATCACAAACAAATAAAAATCAGGTGTTGAAAGCTGAATCCTTACCTTAACTGAAACCTTTTCAAGGAATGCAATGAACACAGAGCACGGAACAATTTAGATTTAGGTAAAGATTTTTTTTAATTACTTTTTGTGTGGTGTTTTTGATTTCTCAGAGCATTTTTTTTTTCCTCCCAAAGGACACGGTTGTACTTGCCTAAACTCCTAAACAAACTAGTTAGACCTGAGCAAAATGTTCACGGCAAAATATGAAATTGGTTGGAACTTGCTTGGTTTCAGGTTTCTTTACAATCTCTAAGCTCAGCCCTGGTTCACTGAGAGGTTTGGTAAGGACCATGAACTTTTAGAGGGAACATGGACTGATTTATGGGTTTGCATGAAAATCTATGTGAAATTTGCCTTTCACATGACCACAATACAAAATATCTCCTCTACCCTCCAACCCTTCCTATGGTAGTGGATAAACACTGATGTGTTTTATCTCCTGTTACTGCATCGAGGCCACCCAGCACAAGCAACATTTTGCTTAATTACTTATAAATCACCAGTGGTGCTAACAACAAAATGTTCGCAGCTCTGGGGTTAGTACTTGTTAGTTTGTTGCCACTACCCTGAACTAGGCAGGATGAAAATCATGCTGATTTTGATTTATTTTAACTTGACGTGAACACTGTTGTGCACATTTCACTCTGGATTGTAACAGCTGAAGACAGACCAGGGCTACACAAAGGCCTCTCAACTCCGTGACATATGCCAGGTCATAGGAGGGCACGTCGCTGGTGCATCAGCTTGCATGTTTGGGGAAGTGCCATGGGATGGAAATGGCCCGCCATGCGGGGCCACTGGGTGCTCGTCATGGTACAGCCCCACGGTCCAGTGCAGTGACAACCATGGCGCATCCAACCCGTGGAGCATCTGTGAGGAGTCTGGGGCGGGGAAGAGCCACTGGTTTTGTGCTCTTCAGGGGACTTTCACAGTTGATGTCTGTCACAGGTCCAGGTCTCTTTCTCTCAGGAATAGTGCACTCTTCTGTTAGGGATAAGGGATTTCCTGGCCTTTCTTATTTCCTACACCCATGTAAATGGTTGTATATTGACCTCACATTTGGATCTCCTGTTTCTCCACTTCCAAACTGTGTGTAAGACTTTTTTGGTCATCTGCAGCCACCAAGACCTACCCTGGCCTTAGGGCAGTCCATACCCTTTTACCCAAAGGTCAGTTCTTCCCTTCTCCATGTGCACAAACTGTTCCTTACAGCAACCTTTGCAAACACAGCCAGTTCTCAGGCTGGAGAAGTAGCTGTGTAGGGGCTGGTCTCGAGGGGTTTGACAGCAATCTACAGTGCCAGTCACAGGGGCTCTGCTTGCTCATTTATAGAGTGGTGTAGGTGGCCCATGGAAAGTTCCCATCCAGCCCATGTTGCCAGAGAGGAAAGGACGAGATGTTGCAAGTGAAGAGACAGCAGCCTGCATTGGCTTCAACACCTCTTGAAAGATATTTGACATTGGAAATTCATTGGAAAAATAGCCTCATGACAGGAAAGGGCCAAGTCTATCTCCAACACATACCTGAATTCCCTTTATCACAGGGAAAACATCCGAGAAAGAAAAAGTTGTAGGTTTTTTTTAATCACCACATGCCTTATTTCAAAACTAAGTTGAAAATTACTTCTCCAAGTTGCAAATTCCTTATCGTTTCACATTCCAAATTAATTTACAGTAAAACAAATGTGTCCAGTTGCAAAACTTGAGGGGAAACACTGGGAAATCTCCCAAGCATTTTGATTGAGCAGCTCTGACTGTTCTCTTTCCCTTTTCCCCATCCTCAAATTTTCGCTTGTTGATTTGTTTTTTTCCATGCCTTTATAAGGTGGGATAAATATTAAATATGACAGCCATTCCAACGGGACCAACAATGTGATTGTCACTGGGCTCTGCTCAACGGCTACTCCTGCAGCTCATATATCAGCCAGAAGGATCGCTGCAGAGTTGCCTGGCCCATTTCCCTCTGTGGTTTCTCTGTGCAGATGATGTGGGTTAACCTGGGAATCGAGAAACTGGAGCTGATCCTAGGCCCCTCCTGCACTTCTGAAGAGCACAGATGTGCAGAGCTTATAGGCCAGCTCACAGGTCATTTCCCTTATTGAGGATCTGTCATTAGGCTGGCCTTACTCTTGATATATAGCATTTCTTCTGCTTCAGAGTTACTTATATTACTCCACTGTTTATCACTTTGTGGTTTTATTTTATATTATCCCTGGCCCATAATGACTCATCAGGCTGTGAACACATTTAACGAAACTTAAGCTGCATTTTTCTGGCAGAGCTGCAAACAGAGCTCAGTTCACAAAATTTCCAGCAGCTCTCCTGATCCTGTGTGCTTCATAAAGGTGTGAGTTGATAATTCAAACCAACATCTCATCTGCTCTGAAAATACAATCGCTTTGAGGGCAAATCTGGCTTCAGAAATAAAGGCTTGTAAGATTGCAGAAAAAAAAAAAAAAGAGCAGTTTCAGGGCAGGGTAAACTGTTGTTTTGTTTGCGTCTACCCAAAATATAGGAGTGTTTTATGTCAGAGGAGCTTTTCCCAGTGGGAATGAATGAGAGACTGTAATGGATAATAAATGCTGGGGGTCAGGAGGTTTTCAAACTTCTTTTGCAGTGTGTGCTGGCTTTGAATGATTCACAGTCCTTCACCCTTTTTGTTCCAGGCAGCATGTATCACCTTCCCACCTCTCCCATAAATGAAGTGCAGTTGCAGAGCATTTAAAGTAAGACCCAAAGGCTCTAAGCTGGAGGCTTAAGCCTTCCCTTGGACTCCAGCTGAAGCCCTGGGGATGACCTGGCTGCTTGTAGGTGTCTGGTTGTTTGGACTGGGAGTCAAAGGGGCTGGGAGGGATGTGGGCTGAGCATGCCATAAATCCTGTTGGTCTGAGAGGCTTGCTGCCTTAGGAGGACCCTTGATCTTTAACATACACTTCCCCTCTGGCTGTCACAGCTGTTACTTGCTGTGAGAACATGAGAAGGGATTTTGAGAGCAGCCTTCCCAGCCACTCTTATGAGAGTTCTGATGCGGGAGCAAGGGGGGACATCCTCACTCCAGGCCCTCTGAAGCATCCAGCAAGGTCCCTGACGAAGAAGTCTGTCAGGCCGTAAGCTGCAGTTTGGGAACGCCTGTTCTACAGCATCAATAGACTGTGTCATACATCTTGCCCACTGACTTCAGCATCTGCTGTGCTCCAGTGCCTTGTGAGACCTGCAGCCGTGCTGTCCTTCCCTTACACCAGCTGAAATCACATCCTCCTGGGTGGACCGTTACACACATCTCAGCCTCACAAGAGCTCCAGGGGACTCGGGGATGATGGAGTTGGCCATGTTGTGTACCCTTGTGCAGGCCAGACTGTGGGATGGCAGTGCTTCTGGCTGCCTTGGGTGTGATCCTTTCCCTTTCCTTTTCCCTTTCCCTATTTCCCTTCAGAGAGAACCATAATACGACAGCTGGCTGGAGCCAGTCCCTCAGAAATGGAGATGTTCAAAATAAGTAATCACTTTAAAAAGAAAAAAAAGAGAGCACAACCTGATCTTTTGCTTCCTCCTGCTCCTGACTGTTAAGTGAGGATAATAAATGCTTTCTCACTTTACGGAGCAGTATGACACTAAATATATTTTCAAAGGTGTTGCATGCAACAAGGATGACTGCCACAGGGAGGAGAAAAAAAAAAAGGCTTCCTCATCCATTTACGTCCCCTTTCTGTAAACTCCCTAAACAGCCACTGAAAAAGAGCCATCACTTCACACACTGACTATCAAATAGGAGGAAGAGGCACCCCCTCCTCTCCAGCGATGCAGGTGTGTTTCCCTTGCAGCCTTAGCCCTGACCCTGGCCCCAGCCTTACCTCTCCCTGGGCCACCAGCACCTCAGTGGGGGCTACCTTTCCAAGGCAGGGGAGGGGGTCAGCCCCGGCTCTGCATTCCCCTTGGGTGGGAGCACAAGTTAAATAGGTCATCTCTTTGTGGACCTCTGGTTCCTCCCATATTTCAGAAAGTCATGTAGGTCCTTCGGCAGTTTTGGGAAGGACTCTGACAGCAGTGTACCAAAGTGCAGAAGCCTATGGGGTAACAGAAAAATAGACACACACACACACACACACACACCCCCCGCCTGGCATTAGCTGAATATCACAGGAGATTTTTTAATTGGTGAGTAGTTTTTCATCTTACAGAGAAGTGCTCAGCCTCCCTCTCCTTTCTGTAGGTGCGAAAGCCTCTTCCCTCAGCCGGGTGGTGCCAGGCGGGCGAGCAATGCCGGGCGGACGGCAGGCGTGGGGGCAGTCCGTGCTTGATTCAGCCCGACGCGTGCGTGAGCAACCCGCTTCCTCTCACACGGCCTCGACGTGTGCGAGGGAGGGAAGGGGGAGCAGTGCCGAGGTGGTAATGTCTTACTAACTGTTCTATTCCTCATCAGATGGCCTGGTGAGCCATCTTTGAGGACTGCAAATTCAAATTGAGATAAGGTTGCTACATCAAGGAATGAATAAGTAATGAAATAACCCTCGCTGCTTCCCTGCGCAGCGTTTGCAACCACAGAGCTTGAAGCATCCCAGCGCCGCAGAGGCAGGCGAGCGTAATTATCCTCACTTAAGGGAGGAGGATAGAGGCAGGGGGAGAGGGGCTTCTGCAGGAATGGTAGATGTTTCCTGGAGATAGCAGAGGTGCAGAGATGGCTGGCCAAGGTCTGGCAGCAGCCTTCTGCCTGTAAATGCAGTGGGGGAAAATCTTTGACCTGAAACACAGATGTTTCTTTGTGCGGGTAGCCTTACGGGCCGCAGGAAAGGGCCGGGGCTGGCATGCCTGCCGTAGGTCCTCTCTGGAGCCGGAGCTGAGACCCTCTGGGCAAGCCAGAGCTGAGACCCTCTGGGCACACTGCAGCCTCGTGAGCGTGCTCTTTGGGGCGGTAAGGCCATGCTGAGAGACCCGCATCGCCATACCATGCATACCACGAGGCTTGATGCTTGGAGGCTGCCGGGACTTCGGACTCCCGCCACAGTGGAGTACCAATGGGTGCCCCAAACAAAGGCCAACAACCCGACCTGAGACATTGCCCTTTGAAAACCTGCTGCCGCCGCCGCCACTCATTTTCGTAGTCCTTTCCCCTGTGATAATATAAACAAGCTGTCATCTATTTTTCAATGAAAAAATACTTTTGCTTGGCTTGGTTTCACATTGCACGGTTACTATTTGCTGTGGCGGAAGCTGCTGCAGCTATAAATAACCTCACCACAAGCTCCTCTCGTCTGTAAGCCCAAGCGCTCGCTTCGGAAGAGGCAGGCGAGGGTAGGAACTTGTTT
>NW_010509933.1:79607-110110 GCF_000687285.1 Phaethon lepturus
GGGGGCGACCCGGCAGCGTTGCCTCGCTGCTATCAGCACAGCCTGCCAGCAGTTTGCGCTGATGGGAGCGGGGTAACACCGCTGTCGGTGGCCCTGGTGTCCTTGTCTGATCCCCTTCTGAGGCCACAGCCCCCACTGACGCCGGGCCCCGGCTGCCCAGGAGCAGGCAAGGGGACATGGGCATGGGTGGCCCCGCCCAGCCCTGGCCGGCATGAAGGGGAGGCCAGGGGGTCATACACGTGCCCTGACTGCGGGGCGAGAGCCAAAGGTTCAACCTGTCAGAAAACTGCTCACTTCTTGGGCTTTTTTGGCTCAGTTTTCTTCCAGATTGTTAAGTCAGACTGGCTCAGATGAGAGAGGGTCGGATGAGCCCAAAGTCTGGCACAAGGGGAGAAGAGGGAGGGAAGGGGTGGATCGCTGCAAGGGTGACATGCCCCCCGCGTGTGCTTGCCTCTCACCAGACGGCTGCCGAGCCCCTGGGCTGCTGAGAAACCCCACAGCAATGGCAGGCGCTGGCTTTGCAGACGGCTCACTCAACCTCTGGTGCCAGCCGAGCGCGAGACGCACCAGACAGGTTTCATACGCTCCCCTCTTCCTGGAAGCGTTTGCTTTGTTGTCCAGGGCTGTTGTTTTCTACATCTGCTTTGTTTGCTCCACCATCCTGCCTCGGCCTCACTCGTGGCGACGGCTGCATCCTCCCCGGCACGCCGCTGCCATAGTAAATGTGTGCCTTGGGCAGGGGTCATGGTGTGATTTGCCCCAAAGTGGAGCGATGAGGTTACGCTCCTCCGGATCATTGCCCACGCCAGAGTAGATGCTCTGAGCTGATGATGCCCTAGATCGAGCTGGGAGTGAACTTCAGAAAGGAGAGCTGGTTTCCATTGCAGGCTGAATGAATACAGTGACTCATCTCAGTTCCTAAAAGCAGAGATGTATTTGTTTCCATACAACAAGAGGAGGCTTTAACTTAACGTACAAGGTCTCCAGCTGCGGTTTCACATTTATAGTTGGCTGCCGCTGAGCAGGGCTGGTCCCCCTCCCTCTCTCCTACCCCCAGCCTTGCAAAGTCCTGCCCCTGCCCTGGTGCGCGTCTGACCCCCATGGCGAGCTGACGTAGGGAACTTGACCAGGAAGAAATTATCCCTTTCCTCTTTATTTCAGTAGGCTTAGTTTTCTGTCGGGTTAGCTCTGAGATCAGGAGCGAGGCGAAGGTGAAGGAGGCCCATCCAGGGTGGCAGGCATCTTTTGGCTGGTTTAGCTGTAACGTTCACCCGCTGTCCCCAACTGCCGAACCCGCACCGCGCCGCCGCCCCCAGCGCGGCGTACGTGGCGTGGGCGAAGCCGGCAGAAAGCACTGCTCCCCTTTTACCTGGGGCTTAGGCCCAAGGCCAGAGAGAACCAGGCCTGCAGATTTATTCCTGAGTCCTTTTGTTTTTGTGATACCTTACTTTCCCAGCTAGACAGGATGAGAAACAAATGCCACCAAAATACTACGAGAGAGGCTATTCCTGAAGTGTTTATAGCCCAGCGTCACTGGAGAATGTTTGGCCGCCTCCCAAGACAGCCTATTCTCACTGTGTTTCCAAGCCAGTTTCTGAACTTTTGGGCGCTTACCCAAACAGAATCTGGACTTTTTGAAGTTTGCTTATCTCTGTTTACGAGAGCCTCCTGCGAGGGCGAGTCACGCGAGGGCAGCTGAGGCCAGGGGCGCGAGGGGCCAGCGAGCAGAGCCGGGAAGCTCTGATGAGCTTTGCTCGCGCCGCACGTGAGAGCGGTACCCCCACATCTCCTGGGTGCCCCGGCTCTGGTCTGCCCGAGTTAGCGGTCAGCCTGGCTGTATCCAGCGCTTCTCTTGATTGCAAAAGGCTTTAAAAAGTCCTTAAGTTCCTCAAGTGCTTTTAATTTATGAAACCGAAGGTCCAGCTGACGTGGCTGATTAAATGAGGGGACGAGCTGAGGGTGTAGCTGGAGCTTCAGACCAGCGCTCTCCTGCAGCCTCGCAGGGGTTAAGGTGGGAGCTGGCAGGTTCTGCACAGCTCTGCAAAGTCGTGGCTGGCCCCTTCCACTCAGCCTGGCTAAGAAAAGCAGCCGCTGCCCCCACCTTTCCGTACCCTCTGTTTTCCAGACAGTCAACTGTTACTTATTAATCTCGAGGAGATTCTGCCTCATTAGTGCTGGAGAATAGCAAGTGTTTGCTAAATTCTCCCAGTTTTCTTTTTATTCCGGGGTGCTTCCTGTGATGGTATCTCGGGACCTCTCTGCTTGCTTGCAGATACAGATTGTGAGCGCTGTATCAGTTTAGAATGAGTAAAACCCAAGTTAAAATATGGGTGAGAAATGGGCTGCATGTTTTAGCAAATGGCTGTGAATTTGCAGTCTGCAAAACTACTTTAAAATGATAGTAACTGAAAGCTTGTTTTGCATGTTTAAGGAGAAATACAAACTAATCAGGATAAGATTAAATGAAATATATGCTACTATTGTTAAAATTCTGATATATTAAAAAGTTATTTAATTGCATGCTACTATCCAATATCCTTGGTTGCCATTCTTAATTACTGACATTATTAGTCTAGCATTATTCTGTTCAAAATGTAATAAAATATTTCTATTAGTTTCGGAGTCACCTAATCACTGAGAAAAAAGATGTTTAAGAATGCATTGAGTGATCACGTGAACACAGGGATTTTATTTTATTAATTGGCTATTAGGGCAAACTTCAACATTTTATAAGCAGTAAGGGATGTCAATGCTATGTTTGTTTAAACTCATTGCTGTTTGAACTGACTGAGCAACAATAATAAAACCCTTTGTTTTTAGATAAACTTTTTTTTTTCTCCTACAGGGAACTCATTTTATTTAACATATGCCATGAATAAAATTCACTGTGCTACTCCTAGTAAAGCATGTCTGTTTAAATCAAGTAAATTAAATGTAATTCCTGAGATTAAGGAGAAAGCAGCTATACTTTTATTTGGAGCAGCTTGTTTTTTCTAGTTGATTTTGTAGTTTTCCAACATTTATATAAACAAATAGTTTAATCGGGAACAATAGTGGGGGAATCTTGACTTTCCTTTTTCCTCTATGTAATAAAGATACTGTAATTGTGAAACAATACCATGCAAAAGATAATACAGCTATTATTTTCACTTTTAGAAATGTGGCATGAGCCACGAAGTTCAGAAGCAAGGTAGCAATATCACAAAGACTTAAGCGTGGTAACCGGCCCCACTGAAGTCAGAACAGTAATAAACAAGCACGGCAGGCTTCCTCCATGCAAAACCTCCCGTTAAGTCCTTGACATAGTCGAGAAATCACAACTGACGTTACAGTCTGCTCCCCGTTCTCCGGGTTTCTCTCTCTAACGTGAGCAGCATTGGTTTGCTATACCCAGGCATGACCGTGAGCGCGTGCACGTGCACACGTAGTCTGAAATGAAACACTCTCCTATGAGCGCTTCTACCTCAGGGAAAAGATGATGGGAGTAGATACGTGACTGATGTTAGTCATGTTGCTTAATACACTGGTGGGAGGCAACACGAAGCAGCTCAGATAATGCCATGCAGGAACCCATGGGTTTGAGCAGTCCGTCAAGTTTTGCTCTCAGTGTTTCGTATGAGGCTTGCAAGAAGATGTAGTCAGTGTAGTCACTTGTGACGGTAGGAAGAAAAACGGATCGCTCTGAAACTCTTTGAAAATCTGAAGCCTGCAACCCAGTTCCTGCCTAAATTTAGCATGGTGCATTGTGTGACAAGACACTGACTCAGAGGAGTTACTCATATGCTTAAGTGTTTGTGAAGTTGGTACCTTTCTTGTGAACTTCTGAACTGTTGCCTTAAAAGCCACCTATTGTTAATTTGTGCATATAGGTTTTTTGTGAAGGTTTTGCTGAAGGAAATTTGAATAGAAAACATTGTTAATGTTCTCATGCCCAGCCCTAATACATAATTTCTGAGAATATTTCATTGCCACTTAAACACTGTGGTTAACTCATAGCTTTATCTAAAAGTTCTTGAATAAGTCAGCTCCTAAATTAAGTGACCTTTTCTCATAGTGCCTTGAATGGAAGGGGAAAAATGTTGTGCTTTTTAATCTGCGTAAGTGGTAAGCAGGGCCTGTAAACTTTGCATATGCCCCAAAACAAAAAAAATTTAACATGGACAAGGCAATAAAGTTTTTTTCCAAAGTTTTCCTGTATTTTATTTAAACTTTAAAAATATCTTTGTTGATTCTGATGTCCTGTGGTTTCAGAGGTGAATTCCAGGCTTTCTTGTCTCGTAATCAAGTGGAATGCTAAAACTTTTATGTGGATGTTTTTACAGATAGGTGTTTTCCTAAACGAGTTAAATGATAAACAAAGATGGAAGCTGGTGAAAAATTGCTTTTCCCTCTGACTCTTATGGTACAGCCTGTTCTCCAGCCATCCATGGAATCTTACGGGAAATCAGACAATCTGGTTTGCAAAGCAATAAAAACACAGCACATTCTTTTTCTCTGGCCTATCAAAACTCTGAAAGAAACAGGAATTTAGATTTTCTTTAATGCAATGAGCAGGGTGTTTTATTTTTTATATTTTTATGTTTTATTCAAGTTAAAGTTTTCCCCTGAACTGAGGTGTCCTTAAACAAATCCAGGTACCCTGCGTCCAGGGTACGCCCAGGGTGCTAGACCTCCCTCGCTGGAAGGCACTGCAGAATCTGAATAGCAATTGTTTTGACTTGTATGCATTAACTCTGTCTTTGAAAGACATTCGCGGTGTCAGCACTCTACTATTGCCTTCCATCAATTTGTTCAGAGATTAATCTCCCCTGTTGACAACGGTAATTTTTAAACTTCAGAGCCGGACAGTCCCTCTGTGCTGTGACGTGATGCAGAGGACGCGGGCTGACACCAAGCAGCAGCGGCCCCAAGGACCTGCTGCTGGTGCCCAGGGGCCAGGGCAGGAGGGCGGCATTGCTCGGGCACAGCAGAGCTGCCATGGCCCCCCTGAGCGAGGGCAAGCCGGGAGGGAGCCCAGCTGCGAGGGCCTGGGGACCCCTCGGTGGAGCTAAGCTGCCGGCTGATCTGAGAGGAGTGGGCAAGGTGCTGTTAAAAATGCCCGAGTCCTGCTTGAAGGTGCATTTTCACCACCGCATTATGGAGGGAAACAACAGACAAATGCTGGGCCCATTTCCCTCAGGAATCTGGTTAATTGGTTTTGTTTAAAAAGAAAAAAAAAGCAAAGTGCTGACAGGGCATTGTTGGCCGATGCGGACAGGATTTGAATATGTTTTAAGTCAGCTAACAGCAGCGTAGATGCTAGGTTCATTCCCTTCTACTTTGTGCGCCCAGAGAAGGAGGGAAAGAAAAACAGCAGAGTCAAACTTACTGATAGATTTTAATCCTTCCTGGTCTTGCTATCAGCTAGGCTCCTGCTACTGTTTACCCAGCTGAGGAGCGCCTTTAAATGGGTGTCTCCATTTGCATGGATCTCTTCCCATTGTGAATAAGGCAATGACTAGACAATGAGGCTGTTACAGAAGAAAGATGAGCTGGCTGCAGCCAACAAATCTTGCACTCTCCATTTACAGGGCTATAATTATCCAAAGTTTTAAAACACAATGCTATCTGCTGAAAGGGACCATCTGGGTGAAGATCAAGACATTCCAATTAAATGATTGATAAGCAGCTCATGTACCGGAGGAGCACACACCACCCATACATTGCAGTTCTAAAAATGCCACTTGCGTTAACAAACATCTTGAAGGAGTTTGCATGTAGCATGCACTGTGGGAGGGAGAAGATCAAGTGTGTTTGTGTGATTCAAAGTAACGCGGCATGAATAAGATCAGCCTCAGGAGCACGGTGGAAAGCACTCTTAGAGCACTGAGGTGCAGGGGAGGAGCAGTGCCCATTCGTGCTTTGCAGTCTGCTGTGTGAGGGCAGTGCCATGACCTGAGGGATGTTACAGGGAAGTGTTAGCAGCAGAGAGGGGAGGAATGACAAGCTTGCGCTCATGGGAGGCCTTTGCTTGCTAGGCAGGAGAGCAGGTTGTCCATCAGCCTGCAGCAGCAGATGAGTGTGAGGCTGGGACAGGCACTGCGACGTTGGAGAAATCTGCACTGCTTTCCTCTATCCACCACACACTTTGTCTTTAGCCTTGCCCAGCAGTTCTGTTTCCCACCTGCAATGATAGGAAGTCAGTCTGTCCTCCTGTTCTTGACCCACCCACCTTATTTGACTTGTAAGCTTGGCTCAGCTCTTGCAGAATGCATACATGATGCCTGACTTATTAGGACCGACATCTTGTTTGGCACTTCTTCATACCACCGCAGCAATGAACACGTTTTTGTCCCATAACACCTTCCCAAGTGCACATCAATACTCTTTTGCATCTCTTCAAAGCAGTAACTTGAGCCTTGGGCATGTGTACGGTCAGAAGTCTGACTCGGGGTGCCTGCAGTAAAATAATGTAGCCAGCTGCAGCCCATTTGCTTTACAACAATTGCCCAGTGTTACCAATAATAGGCCATCCCTAGGTTATAATGCCAGATGGGGTTTTGTGTGATACTCTATGCTGACCATAAGCCTTGCCTTGATTAGTTCTTTTAATTTGCAAAACCATCGGTCTTGAGTTTAAGGTATTTTTTTAGAAATCCAGGGATAGAAAGTTTTGCCTCTGAAGCCTGGATCTTATTTTTTAGTGTCACTGTGTCTAACCATACCTTCTAGACTTTGATCTGGCCTGTGGCCTCTTTTGCTAAATCCCTCTTTGGCTATCAACTGTTCTCCCCCCCTCCACCTATTTTAAGCTAAATAGATTGAGCCACATGTATCTTTTAACTAGATTTATTTGCTACTGCTTTTTCCTTGGCTTTTCTCTGAACCCATCTTGATTTACCAGCACAGTTACCCACATGAGCATTCAGATGGGATGTAGCCTTCATTCTGTATGCCTAGAGAATACTTGTGACAGCATTTTCCAGCATATTTAAATGCAATTTTGCAGGGGGTACTGTCTGAGTGACTTGTGATGCTCATTTGTGCATCACTTTCCCTAAATCTTCCTCTTATCTGCAAACTTTTCAAGTAAGTTTTGTTGTCATCTTTTGTTGTCTTGCCTCTCTGGCAAAAGTCAAATAGGGCAGGGGTGGGACTCCAGCTGAGTCTTGGTGGAACCAGACCCACTCACTGATGTTTTCTCCATTTATTGCCATCCATGAGCTGTGTTTATCTCACATTTCAAGTGAACAATAATAATTTCCATTGTTCTAAATTCCTAATCAAAATATTGGTTTGGTGTTAAGTCTCACGGAAGCTAAAGTGTGTTATATTACACCAACACTATTACTTTTATAAGACAAAATTACAATCTCATCAAAACAAAATTCCAGGTTTTGACAAGGTATGACATCAGACAAGGTATGTTTCATAAACTTGATTGGCATTTTAAATTATCTTCCCATTAGTCTTTATCAATTGAATTTTACATTTACTTCTCCATTATTTTATCTGGGCTGTCAGAATTATAGTTGCCTGGGTCAGTTCATGTACACTTTTCTAGTACTAACACAGCCTTAGCTTTCTTTCAGTCTAACTTCCTTCAGTGCAAGGTCCTTGAAAATTTGCATGACGTAAATGTTTTGAAAATAATCAGTCAAATCCCCTTCATACCATCCCACCACAGGTCACCTGTAAAAGTGGACATTCTCTGTTGGATCAAGGACTCTGCTCTAGTGTTGCAAGCATCTTTTAAAAAAGTGATGAAATGAAGTCACCTTGAAGGAGAGGTCTGCAAGAGTAAGCATCCCCAGAATCCACACTACTAAAACAACTGGGAAGCTCGGGGGTGTAACCATCTACAAGACAATGCCCAGATGTAGTTTGCCTGGATGTAGTTCAGGGCTCCAGGACTGTCCTCAACGTTTATGGAGATAGTGTGGGTCAGGCTATGCCAGGGTTGGCTCCCTCTACCCCACACATCCTCCAGTGTTATCTTGAGGGGTCTTGCATCTTAACACTTTGCTCTGATGTGCTTTCATGCCACACTGCCGTGTATACAGCACACACTAATGCTGTGAAAACACTGCTCTGGGAGGCAGCAACACTCCCATCACTATGGACATTTTTGAAGTAATCCTGCTCCCCATACACACACCCCAAAGTTATTATGTCCCAGTGTCAGAGGAGCTCCACAAGGTGCCTAGAAGCCCCATGGGACCAGGTCCCTGGCCTGTTTATATGTACCAGTAGAGGTGACAGCTACTATAGCAGCAAACGAAGTTTAGAGAAGGCAAGGTCTTTGTAAATATGCCAGAACCATGACTATACAAATACACTCCTTGTGTGAAACAAAGCCTGATGTCACTATCAGGTGCTAAAAGATGTTTCTGAACAATGACTGAATTTAGCAGCCTTTTACAATGCATTGCACTAGCTTAATCTGCAGGTGACAAAGGCATAGATTAAGTGCCATGAGACCAATAAAAAAAATCACACCTGCTTGCCAAGCCAGGTATAAAAATGCAACCTCACCCAGAGCTGAGGCTTCAATGTTTGAATCAGCTTTAGGAAAACCCCTGTGTCACAACCTTAAAAAAACATATAAGACCTTCACTTAAGGAAATACACAGGACTGCTGCAGTGTCTCCTAGAACTGCTTTCTCCAACTACAGGTGCCATTTTCATATGCAAGACACAGCTGTTCCTGTCTGCCCACCAGTCTTTCCTCTCAACCTCAATGAGCTGGAGGGATGTCAAGAACCATGAGTTCTAATGATGGAGTAGATAGGTGCCATTTCGCACCATCTTCATCTTTGTCTTCATCTTCATCTATCTTCAGGTCTGTACATCTTCATGGAAGATATTCTGTAACCAGATACAGACTACTTTTCTCCTTAAGAAGATACTGGGTGATAGTCTATAGCACTTCTGTTACAGGAAGTGAGTCTTGATTTTCTTCATCCCTAAAACTTCTGTGCCTCTCAAAAAGAAAGGAGAAAAGCAATGGTAAAGTCAAATGAAATGCCAACTATACCTCACTGAAATATTAATGTCTTTGCCTCCTGCTTTATCTAAAAGAAACTTTATTTTCTTAATTTAATACAAGAAATAGAATGGTTGACCCAATTGGCTTGTTGCTGTTAGGAAGGAAAAAAATATTTTTCATGTTGATTCAATTGTTGGACCTTTCTGTTTTCCAGTGGTGAAAACATTTGAAAACGTGGAATTTTCCTTATAGCATGACACGGACCTAGATGACAAAGTTTGAACCTGTCTGAAATATTCCTCAAATTCAGGGTCCAGGTGGTTAATAGTGGGAATTGGTTATATCGTTTTAGGGAACCTGGATTTTAAGGTGTTGTAAACATGGGTTTCATGTAGCAGTCATAGTGTTTGGATCCATTCCCTAATTCATTAAAGGCTTGGTGATGAGAAAGGGAGAAGTATTTGGGTGTCAAACTTCAGGTTTGTCTACATTTGTTTGTCTTTGGCTCAGCCTGTCTAAAACATTTTCTAAAGGCTCAGCTATGACCTGCCCATTCTTCATGCATTTAAGACAATTACAAGGCAATTTCCTTCTCTGTGGAATACTTTTCTGTGGAGATAGAGCATAGCTGGGCTGGAACTTGTTTCTTTCTAGGCTGTTTTCCCAGACCTACCTTAGATCCTCTCTTTTCTCCCGCACTCTGTGACCCAGCCTGCTTTATCTAATCTGATCTAACTTGTCTTTTATGCCACACTCATCCCCATGGTTTGAATGTCCCAAGAGCCTGCCTTTGTTGCCTTTCTTGCCCCATGAGTCCCACTCCTTCAGTCAAGAAAAACATGGGATGCCCATCAGATAAGACCAACAAATCTGGCTTTGCCTGATAATTCCAATGTAATCAGCCTGTCCTGCAGCTTGATGGAGAAAAATACCTTCCAAGCTGGGTCCAGGAAAAAAAGGCAACGTCTTTGTGTCCTTCATCTCCTTCAGACAAGTTCTCACATGGCTTGGCTACTCCTGGAGACTGAGGCAACAAGCAGGCTGTGAGATCTGCTGCCATGGCACGCTCTTGTTCACCCTGTCACAAATTTGCCCTCAACTAAGTTCACGACTGGACCTCCTGAAACTTCCCCCTAGCAGCAAGGGCAAGTGCTGGCCAAGCATGTGAGCTTGTCTCCCTCTCGTGGTTGGCCAGATCTGGGCTTACTCTGGGGTCATTTTGATTGCTCCAGGGGTGAGGGCTGGGTCAGCTGCTCCAGGGCTTCAGCTGGATCTGGGATGGCCCATGTCAAGAGCAGGTAGCTGCTGGCTTTCTTGTTGCGTGGCACTGGAGCTCATGAGGACTTCAGGTGCTTGAATGCACGTAGGTATGACTATGCAATGCTTTAATGCAATGTAGGTATGACATCTCAAGTGACCAGTCCCAGAAAGATTAAGGCTTCTGGGTTTCTTCCTGGAAACGGTGCCTGGCTAGGAGTGGGCCATCTGTCAGGTGAGTGTCCTGACAAACACCTATAAGCGTGTCAATCAAAAACAGATCACACTTGCAAACATGTCAATCTGATAGTCCCAAAATCATGGGAATCATTACGTGTACGCTACTAAGAGCATGAGCATGTCTCCATCTGGAAATCCCTTCTACTTTTGGAACCTAAGGTCCACATTATTTGTAGTATATGAAAAAAGCCACACAAGCATTTCTGGGAGTCAAGGGCAAAAGCTGAGATGACAGTCCTCTGAGGAGGACCTATTTCTGAGGTCATTTTGTCATTTAATAAGTCAAGATACTCTCTAATCTTTTAAGAGGAAAAACGTCTGGCAAAATTCCCCAGTTGATCTCTTTCGTACACCCTCCAGCATACATATGTGACTGGGGAAGTGAGGCACCCAACAGTTTGTGCATGGAATGGGTAGTATTCTTACCAGTTAATTTAAAGGCAAATGACTGTTATCAAGAGTATACTTCAGACAGGTTAAAATATTCTGATTTTACTGAGTGAAGCAGGGAGAGCTGTACAGACTATCCAGTTTGTTGCTGGGCTGTCAGAGCTGAGGTGTATGATGGGCATAGAGCATCTTGCTGTTCATCACTGTATTCAGATCCGATTGTCCACTAAAAATGAAATTGTGGAAGAAGAAATGCCAGCACAAGATGCTGTAGAAAACAACCCATTTGTTGTTATTTCACCAATTACTATTTCAGAGAAGGGACCTTATAACTGTGGGTCCTCAAGAATAAAAAGTAACAGATGCACATTGGAGCAGAAGCGTTAATGTTTGATTTATACCACAGAAGCATTTTCCTCTGCTGCCAGGTGTCTTTTAAGTCTGAGCACTTCTTGCTTTGTTAGATGTATTCTCCTGTAAACACTTTGTTGCTGCTATTACATTTTCCCATGCTGAAAGTCTATCGCAAAGACTTTTTTTCTGAAGCATTGGCAGATGGCAATTAGCACCCTTCATATTCCTTCTCCGTAACTTCAGCAGTTTTTTGCCTGCATCCACTTAACAGCTCCAGGCATGCCAAATCGCACACTTTTGGAGTACTTGTTGCTAGTAGCAGATCTTTGATTCTAAATGTCTAAGTAGCGTCTGAACTATATTTAGAGCAAGTACACGCCTGCCTATTCATGTGTCTTTTGTGTGTAGCCTGGACAGCTCGGTGCCAACATTCAGCATAATCAGCTTCTCCTTTAGCGGTCAAAATTCCACAGCTCTTCAGAGAAGAAGGGGGGGAAAAGGGTGGTGGGCAAGGAAACAAGGATAGTAATTAAATATGACTTAGGGAAAAAATCCCTGAACAGCAAATTAGCTTTGCTGTTTTAGTAACTTTATTGTTTGTTTTATAAAGTCCCAGCCATGTAATTATTACGCACTCATAACTCCCATAGACTTTCTAGAGACTTTTACTGTATCAAGGGAGGCTGTGAGCATCAAGAAGTTGTCCTCCTTTTCCTGGACTGCTAAGAAAAGAAAGAACTGACTACAGTTCCTGCTTAAGAGGATTTCCATTAACTTATGAGTCAGGCACCTTTTAAAAAATTTTAGGTAGTTGTCCTACATCCCTGCACGGGAAGGACATCTGGAGTAACAAGACCAAGCCTACAGCAGATGTAAGATGATATTTGGGCTCTTGGAATTAAGTTTAACCACAAAAAACCTGATCATTACACCTATTTTTATCTGAACCTATTGGTATGCCAAAACATGTAGGTAAAACCTGAAAAGCTGGGACTTGAGTGATCACCTGGGAAAAAAAATTCCAACTTGGTAATTTGACGTTGGCACTTACTGACTTGTATAAATGCTCAGAATTTATGGATTCCAAGCATCTGATTTTTTTAAGTCAAGTAGTTTTGTAGCTACTTAGTTCTGCAACATTAGAGCAAGATGTCTCTCCTGTGAGACACACACATATGTAACCGATTTGATCATGTAGTGGTAAATAAAAAGATGATCAAAGCTCCCTGCTCACTCACTTATATGAAAATAGGTAAATTTGGATTTATGATTGACTATACCACTAACTTTTGTCTCACCTGTGAGAATGTCTCCATTAAACTTCTAACTTGGCACCTCCTCACAGGGAGGCAAACCAGAAGTATTTTTCTCAATAAGCCTCTTAAATAATAACTACATCTTCCCCTTGAACTTATGGTACAGTGTAAAGGCAACAAAATAGAAAACAAGCCTTTTATAATATGTCATTTGCTACTGAAAGCCCAAAAAACGTCCCTGTTCTGGTTTGTCACTGTAAAATATTTTGGCTAGCCTCATTTAACTGGTCAAAGTGAAAGCTTGAACCTACTCAGCTTTTCAAGGTGGGTGGATAGAGAAACAGGTGACACCCAACTGTAGAGCATGGGCCCATCTCATGAAACCACACAAATGAAAACCCATTGAAATGTACATACAATTCTCAGTAAATTGCACTACTAAATAAGAGAACATAATGCGTCTGCTTGATTTTACTTCTTCTAAATGTATTTACAGTTGATTTGCTTTGAGAAACAGCATGGATGTTTCTTCACCTATGCACCGTTGGTTCTCTTTGAGTGAAGGGTGATACATTTTGCATGTTATTGGTTCTTACTGTTCTGTTAAAATGGCTCTGTACTTCCACCATTTTAGCGGTAGCACTGCTGCTAGAGATGCAGACTGTGTCTGACCCACAGTCCAGCACAGTGGCTTGTAGGTAGCAGCATATGCCAGAAATACAAGGTGCTGTGCCTTCAGCTGTAACAGACAGCTGAAGTTTTAACTCCCTCTGAGTAGATACGTGGGGTTTTCCAGCAGCAGGTGGGGGGAACAACCTGAGTTTGCTCTTTATACGAGAGCCATCTTACCATTTATCAAATAGTTGTCACATTCGCTTCATGGCAAATTGAAGCTCTGGGAATTA
Source organism: Phaethon lepturus (assembly GCF_000687285.1). Classification (NCBI taxonomy): domain Eukaryota; kingdom Metazoa; phylum Chordata; class Aves; order Phaethontiformes; family Phaethontidae; genus Phaethon; species Phaethon lepturus. The sequence goes on from NW_010509933.1 coordinate 92,978, forward strand.
AAGAGGGAGGATTTCTGTCTAGACCTTATTGTTGACGGTCTCTGTGGGACACATCCAGCGTCCTAGGGAAGGAGGTCACTTTCTTGAGTGCAGATGGAATAAGGCTGTAACATCTCCTGCTGGCCATGTGCCATTTCCCTCTGTCCTGCTTTGCTTGAGAGGAGTTCAATTTCTGTCTTCTCTGAGTTCCTCTGATAATATAATCTTGTTTGGAAGAGATAAGCATAGCCATTTCACTATTAAAATCGACTGTGTACGATTTTTTTTGTCTGAGAGTCAGAAAATTGGACATGATTTCTGCAATGTGCTTTGGGAATGGTAGGCTATTGATTAATCCTCTGTCATACAGATTGTATTTGAAAACAAGACAGGTCTATAATTCCATTCTTGACTGACATTTCTGAACCAAACAAATGAGTTTTATTTGTGCTTTTGGGATGAACTGTTAAGTAGAAAATGTTCTGGTGTTTTCCCCAGGAAAAGAACTAGAAATCCACAGCTGTTAGGACAGTAATCAAAGTGTTTTAGTTTAAGTGATGCGTGGCCCAAGCTAAAGAAGTGAATTTGAAGCCTCAAAAGGTTGAAGTTTATGGCTTAGTCCCACCAAACATAATCAAGAACAAATAATGAAGTCCTCACCTTGATCTGAATGCAGAAAGTATTCTTAGCTCTGCATGAAACTGTCCATCTGATGCTAACCAGGAGGGTGGTACACTGCCAGCAACGGCTGGCAGAAGGAACAAAGACCACCTCTTGTATTCCCTGTTGGGTTTCTATGTCAGTTAAGGACCGCAACATCCATGTATGCTTTACACATGTATGTTGGGGTTTTTTTCCTAGAAATTGTAAGTGATGGAGGTTGGAGTTATACTGCATAGATACCTGAACAAGCTCTAAACATTCAAAAATGGTTTTGTAAGTGTACCCTATGCACCACATTATCTCATCTTGAGTTTTGCCTTAGCATCAAGTGTATTAGCTGTTGTTCTGTGGCAAACAGCATTGCAATTGTAGAAAAGCTCAAAGTTAGACTTTACGAAAGAGGAAGGTGGTTTTATTATAAAACAAGCTGAGTTTACTTGCTCACACTCCCCTACTCGCATATTAACAAGCCTTTTGAACTCTTCAGGAACTTACAGTGAAGGGGAACTTTCATCTCTCCTTCCTTTCCTACCTCTGTGAATCATGAGGGTTTACTCACAGTCTTTCATCTCTGCGTCTGGGTGTCTAAAAGCTCCAACTTTGTTCTTCATCATCATCTCTTAACTGCTGTCCCTCTTTTTGTGCAGTCCATTGTTTTCCCTACCTGACTCTCCTCAGAAGCTGCACATGGATGTGCTGTGATTTTGATGACCTGCAGAGCTGGGTGCCAGCAAAACCTTCTGTCTTTCCTTCTGGTGCTTTCCTACCTCACCATTCCCACTCATTCTCCACAGGCCAACCTTAACACTTCTATGACAATTCTCTGTGCTTCTGTGCCTGTTCTGAATTGTGCACATAATTTTCTTTGGTAGTGTGATACTTTTATGAAATAATGATGAATCACTCAACTGTTTCTAGCATTTCCTTAACACTATGCTAATCACCTGGCCCTCCAAATTAACTATACTATAGGAGAGAGTGTTCTGGTCCTGATAAAAGGAGTCGTAAAGGGTGACCAGTCCTTCACAGTAGCAGCTTCTGTGTTCATCCTTCTACAACCTGGCAGGAAGTCATTTGAATCGAGCCAGATTTGGAGATCCAAATCTGATGACCTGTTGTCTGAATGGACTTTTGTCACCCAGAATAATACTCCCTGGCATCCTTGATAGTTGTTCAATAGGTAAACGAGAATTGAGGTAGTGAAGTTGAAAATGCAGAGCTTCAGGAGCACACTTTTTATCCCCTGGTCATCCTCAGGGCTGACACAAATGCAAAACGAACACCCTCAAATAAAGCTGAGCTCAGAAGGGGAAGCCTCCAATATCTGAAATCAAATGCAAGTAAGAAGACATTCCCTGAGCCCACTCAGCTCAGGTGGCACCGGGTACCCATCTGGAAGGAGCCGAGCAAACAAAGGACCAGCTGTGTCGTCTGCCTAGAGCAGGGTTATATGTGGGGCTTTTTGGAGCAGGAGGAGAGGAGGTTCATCCATTATTAAAACATAGATAATAGAAACTTTATGCTCCACTGATCTTGCATTAGACAACATGAACTGAAAGATGAGGTCTCTGCTAATTCAGTGCCTGGTACTCCTGAGACTGGCTCCCATGTGAGGGGGAAGCAGACAGCACTTGTCTGTCTTACTCTGCCTGGTGCTGATCCCAGCCACCTGAGAGGTCACTGCTGCTTCCCTGGCAATGGCCTCCCGCGACAGCTTCACTTCACTGGAAGAATAAAGCTGTCAGCAAGGAGGAGAAGATGAGCCAGGCCATGTCCACAGGACATGAAGTCAGGCAAAATGAAGTGGTCACTACCCATGCCAGATCAAGCGCTTAATGTAAAACACATCTCCGACTCTCTCCTTCAACAGGGACTCTAACAGCAGCACTATTCTCAAAAACAAAGTCTCCCACAGGTGAGCTTCGTCCTTCCCAGAGGGTTGGAAAAAGATGGATATGTTTACATTCATTTCTTGAGGAAGACACTGGGATGCCATGGGTTATTCTCGGTAAATAAGAGCAAGCTGGAAAGCCCCATAGGTAGCCTCTCTCTCTCTGGTGCCCCCATAACTTGATATGATATAGGCCTTTTTCCTATTAAAGTGTAGGCTTTGAGAAACTCTACCCTGTGTATAGCTACAAACAAATAGAGGAAAGAATGCTAAACCTAATGGGCCTAGCAATCCATGTCCAATGCAAATATTTGTTGTGACAAAATCTGTTAACACCATCTCCCTTCAAACAACATGTTCAAGCCTCCCTGCCTTGAAGTTTCTCAAACCAAACAAAATGTCTGTTTGGGACACTCTGTAAAATTGTGGGGTGTTTGCGATTCAGGGGTGTTTTTTTTAACATTTTATGCAATGAAAGACCAACATGTTTTCTCAAACTGAACCATTCCATTCTGTCCTGTGCAGTGCTAGATTTGTTTTGGTAATCTGCGATTTTGGCTAAGGTCCCAAACCACTGGCAATGCAAGTCCTTAGCAGCTGACTCTTTATGGTTTTGGATACCAGAAGCTTAAATAATGAAGTCCATATTTTTTTTCTTCAGTAGGAAAAATAAAACCATCTGAGTGGTATTTAAAACAAAAATAGATTGAGAACTTCACCTACTGCAAAATTTGAAATGTTTCACTTATTTTGAATATTTTCAGAGATGCTGTCTTCAATTATTCAAGAAAATACGAGCCTGATGTTCAGATAGCAATATTGTTCACGTATTTTTAGTTTCAACATTTTACTGAGGGCAGTAGTAAGAGAATTAGAAGAAAGCACCTACTTGTTCTTATTTCTTATTCACAGCTCTCTTCTAAATGGCACAAGTTGAGCTTTGAAGGAGATTTCACTGAAGTGTTGCAATCAGGGACATTAATTGTACCCAGCGTATATCCCATTAGAAGCAACTACTATTTGAATCATTTCATGATGTAGGAACAGATCTCTCCCCTGTGATTAGACATAGAAAGCCTCCCTTGTTCTCTCGGAGTGGTGTAAAATGGACTCCCACTGTTGTCAGAGCATCCCTGAATGTACACTATTCCTTCTTGGGGAAGTGTAATGCCAGAGTGCAGGCATCCAGAGATGTTTGTTTGATTTCAGGAGAAGCAGAAATAAGCCTCGTTGCCCTGGTGGGTCCTTCCTCCCCTCCTTCTGTATCTTCCTCAAGTTATGGAGGATACAGTGTTTTGAATAATTGGCCTAATTTCAAGCTTCTTTTCACACCACTCCCGCCCCCCCCAAAGTGGCTTGTAGGTACGCACAGTGTGACTATTGCTGTCTTCCAGAATGCATTTCAAGGTACTTTTCAGAGCTGTGATTCATTTGAACTTCTTCCACTGATGCACTGAATGATGTGGCCACAGCCATGACGTTCTCTTTCTTTCTTCCATTCCCCAGTGGGAGAGCTGCAGGGGTGGAGGTGAGTTTTGCTTTTGGACTAGAGAGGAAGGGGGACTGGAAAAGTTTTATCCTTATGCCTTTCTTTTCCTTTTGTTAATATTTATCTGTAATGAGTCAATTTTGAGAAGGCAAAGGACTGAGAAGGGATAAATCTAATGCTGCTCTTTAGTCCCTGGTAGAGTTTATCCCCGAGTGTTAGATGTCCTCTCATAAAAGTCTGTCTCCTGCACAGCCTGTAGCTTCCTCCAGGAGGTGGACAGGGCAACACAGATGCAACAACAAATTCAAAACAGTTCTCCTGCATCTGCTCCAGACTGGTTACATTCTCACACCAAGCCAGAGCCCGGAAAGGGATGCCAGATTTGTTTAGATATTTTATGGCACATGACTTTACAGACCAGCCAGCAGGTCTAGTCATGTCTCCTAGCCAGTGTCAGTAAGAAAATGTGCTGTCACGTTGTGCACAAGCTGTGGTTTCTGATGGGTCAGTAGGTCTGCCACCAGCTGCAACGCATGGCTGTATTTTGTAGGTTAGGTGGCAAAGGTGTGTTACTTGCTCTACTGGTAGATGCTGCCTGAAGACAACAGAGTCAACACAGACTCTGAAAACCTTCTGAATGACCAACTGGCGCAGACAGCCATGCACAGATAGTGACAGAAGGGTCAGCCCAGCCACCTGCACCCAGCTAAGTGGAAGCTTGCTGTGGCCTCGCACCGTCAGCAGAAAATGTTCTTGCTTGGCTCCCTACAGTGTGTCATGGATTGTCTGCCCTTGGTGAGCCCTTCCACCATCCTCAGTGGTCAGCTGCAGGTGACAACAGTGGAGAGCGTGCTTTACTTCACATCTCTGGGGAATGTTATAATGATAATTTTTAGCCTCTGTAATTGGGTTTACGCTCTGTAGGTTATTTCCAAAGCAGAAAGAAAGGTTGGAAAGTATTTAAAACAAAATAAAGGTTAGCCTTGACACGTGGACAACTCACAAAGCAAGGGGAGAAACATCTTGGCAGGCTTTGTCAAGGTTGCCTGTGGCTCAGTGCAGAATCAGAGGCAGTAGCAATGGTAACAACCTAGTTCAGTCCCTGTTTCTGATTTCCCATCCAATGAAAGAACAACGTGTTTTCTCCAATTCCATCCCTTATCTCTGCATTTGGCAATTGGAGGATGGCAAGAGGATTCAAAACACAGCAGCATAAGAAAGATGGGGACAGACATTTTAACAGGGCCTGGAGCAATAGGTCAAGGGGTGAAGGTTTTAAACTAAAAGAAGGTAGATTTAGACTCGGTCTAAGGAAGAAACTTTCCCAATGAGGGTGATGAATCACTGGCACAGGTTGCCCAGAGAGGTGGTAGATGCCCCATCCCTGGAAACATTCGAGGTCAGGTTGGATGGGGCCCTGAGCAACCTGATCTAGTTGAAGACGTCCCTGCTTGTTGCAGGAGTTTTGGACTAGATGACCTTTAAAGGTCCCTTCCAACCCAAACTATTCTATGATCCTAAGATCTCCTGTTATCATCTTCAGCTTCTAGACAAAAGCCCACAATGCCTGTGGAGTCCACCTCCAGCCGGTGTCTGCTGCCTCTCAGCTCTCTCTGCAGACAGCCGGGAAGGGGTGGCATTCATCACTGTCATGCAAGGAGCCCGTCTTCAGTGATTCTCATCAGCAATTCCCTTCACTCAGCCCACAGTTCAGCTCAAGCTGTTCTTTCACACATTTTTTTCATTTATGCAGGTAAAGGGAAAAGACAAAACAAATGAAGTAGATTCTTTTTCCACAGATAGAAAGGTGATTAACCATCACCAGCAGTTGCCAAGCAGGTGTATACCTCAGAGATGATACTAGTGTAGAGAGAAGCTGCCAATGTTGCTGGTTTGTCCATATTTTTAGTATTTTCCATGTGATTAATTAAGGATAGGCTCTTTTCCGTGTGCATGAAATTTCCTTTCATAAACCAGTGAAGTTTTTCCACAGACTGAAGGCCAATTCTGATCTCACTTACACCTGTGTAAACCTGGACTAACTCCACTGGAGCCTGTCCATATAATCTAATCTGCCTATAATTCAAGTGTGCCAGGCATTAGGGTATCTTAGCACCCGTGCTTATCTGCAGACTTAAACCAGTGTCGCAGGGTTCAGTCTTACTCACCATGTCTTGTCCTTCATATATAATTTATCAGCCAGAATGATGTTAGGTGATTTGCACTCTGAAGTAATCATCACTCGGGCAGCAAGATGATGGATAGGTGGAGGGAGAGCAGATGGTATAAAAGATTAATCAAAAAGCGAGAGTCCGTGCCACTGCCGGTCCACAGCTAAAGATCCTCTTGGGTGTGAAAAACGCTAGAATAATGGTGAGGTATTTGTTTCGTGAATTTGTGCTATTGCTAGGAAATCCTTCCACACTGCACAGAGCTGAAAAGGCTGGCAGCTTTTTTGGGAGCCTGATGGGGCAAGTCTCACCCACGAGCACAATTGCATCAGGGCAGCTCGGCCTCCGTTGCACGCTTCGGCACGTGCTGCCTTCTGCTTTTCCCCTTCTCACGTACTGTTTGCTCCAGCACAAGCACAACTCCTCCCTGGCCATCATCTCCCATTAGTTAGTACTGCTGCCCTCCACGTGCAGACCCCTCTCTCCCTTGCCAGGTCAACCCCTCCCGCCCCTCTGCCTCCTCCCTAGCCGGGTGTCTCCTTCCCCTTCTTCCCATCACACCTCTCCCCTTTGGATAGGGCGGGCGTCAGTGCTACTGCGGCAGCTACGGCTCTACTCCCTCTAGCAATGGCTCTTTCCGTACCTTTCTTCCAGGCAGGTCTCCTTCTGCCAGCGATGCTTCACCTTTCCCATTTGCACTCCCTTTCTCTGGTCGTTTTTTCCTGCTCTAGCTTCCTCCTGATTCATGTTTCCCCTCAGACACTTCAGGTCCTCCTCAAAGATTGGTCATGCACCCTCCAAGAGCAGTCAAATGTGAGAAAACGTGAGTTTTGCTTCCCCAAACCAGGGTGGGCCAAATGCCAGGCTGGAGCCAGAGCCAGGCGACAGGGAGGAAGGACGAGGGTTAGGATGAGGAATTGGGAAACCAGGCCCATGATCGGCCTCACTGTCCCCACTGCCACTGTGAAAGGCAGGGCAGAAACAGAGACCGATGCTATGAAACTAGACCTGGCCATGAGATTTAGGCAGGACCAGAGGGGAACCGTTGAAACTGGTCACAAGAAAAAGCTGTGAGTGACGTGGTACACTAGACCTCAGCCAGCGGGGCTTGAGCATGGAAAAATAGAGGGAAGAGGAAAGTGTGGATCTCATACCTATGGCCCTGACTGTTAACTCGTCAGCAAACACTGCAGCTGCTGCTTTTTCGGCAGCTTTAGGGCACTGAGAGGGTCTCTAGTTTGCTCTGGACATCAGTGTGGTTTCAGTTGCTCTCATGCAGCCTCAGCACTGTGGCATGCTTGGGTGATGCCTTCAAAGGCTGTCTTCACAGCACGAAGTGCAATAAACTTAAGGCCATTACCTGTGTTGGGCCACTCATTGCAACTCTGTTGGAGCTGGTAGGCATTAGTGTGAGCCAGAAATGAATATGCCTCAAATTTGTTTTAAATTAAAGCTTCAGATTTGCAGGAACTTTTTATTGCCCCAGGCAAGAAGAAGGGTGGAATGATGTTCCACCCTTCCAACATAAACCTGAGCTGAGCAAAGCCCACCATACGCCGGCTCTGCAATCCTCCAGTGCTTCCTGTTCAGCTATTTAATTTGGTTGCCATTGGCCGGCTTTAAAACCTAGGGTTTTAATCTGCTGTAAATTGGTGCAGCTTTACTGAAATGTGGTTTTCAGCCTGTGGTCTGTCGATCCCTAGGACTGTGGACTGTTTCAAAAGAGTCTGCAAAAGGTAACTACGAAAAGCAGACCCTACTGTCAGTAGGCTTAAGTTGCCAATACACGGGCCTTTTTCCTCCACTTGAACCATTTTGGGATGCCAAAAAATTAAAATTACTGAAGATCATGAAAAGAGTGCTGTTTTACACTAGATGAGGATCTGTCCCTGCTCGTTCACTGAGTAAAAAGTTATTTTTGAAGAGCTGCTAAGGGTATAGTAAGCAAATGTTACAGCTTAGGCTCAGAGTTCTGTGTGTATTTTTTAAAGGATTTTGAAAGTGGTCTAAAATGCTGTCACGTACACTATATTTCTGTTTGTAAGCTGTCCTGGTTGAATAGTAGGGGATAGCAAAATGCAATTGGAATCACTTGAGCATGATATTTGGGAAAACTGTTTTTCCACGTATTGCTTCAGGAGGCCTATGTCCATCTCTCCTAAGTGAAAAATGAGCATCTGAAGTACTGTTTTAATATGGTTTTATGTAACTTAACCTCAGCTAAAAAAATGCATATAACCTCTTACTAACTTCAAAGCAGTGAAAGATCTTTCATTCAATTCCAGTAGTGTCACATTAATTTATCTTTTTCTGAGTTCCAAAAGTTTTGTGTATTATATAAGTAGGCACAAATACGTTCTTTGCAGTATTTTTTTCCTTCTCTTAGAAGTGGCTAGAAGATGCATATGCTGTTTCACTAAGGATTTTGAGATTTAGTGTTGTGCTGCAGGGCAAGAAACCCCAAGAAATACAAGGTCCTTCAGCAAGAAAATTCAGGATGTCTGAAGACAACACTTTCCTTAAAGATATCTAAGCAGCTTCCCTGGAGACTGTCACATATTTTCTTGTGTTTCTTCCTAGTTGTAATTTTAAAAAATTACTTGACTTTGTAAAGCATTTTGATTTTACAGAACTGCACATTCCAGTGGAATAGGGCTCTATACAAACCTTTTTGAACAATTCTGTTTCTTTATAGTGCTCTGACTATAGCACGGACAACTGTGAAAGATCTGGAGACACATTCAGATACCTAAGAGAGGCTGGAGCTGTTTGGATCTGGAATCTAAATTCTGTTTGCGATCAACTCAGGTTATTCCGCTGATATTCTCCAGCATGCAGAGAAGAAAAAAGTCTTTCTTGCAGCAAAAGGCTATCAGCCAAGTCCTGCTCGCTAGGCTCGAGCAAGTTCCAGTGACTGCACCAAGCTACATGCACGCAAGTAAGGCAGGCAGGGTTTAGCCTTGTGTGAGGAAATGATGCTGCTTTCACGAAGCTGTATGTCCTCTCTCCTTTAGTTAGCTTTGGGATGCGACTCCCTGCTTTGTGATTTGCCCCAGTCCTTTCCATTCCCAGACTTTGGGGAGAAATGTGGCCTCCCTATAGCCAGCCATTAATAAGTAAATAAACTTTTTAAAAAAGGAACTGGAAGATTACATGAGTAGCAGAAACTGATGTGCTCTGCCAGACGAGAGGAAAGCGAGAGAGGCTGCTGCAAAGGGAAGACCATTTTGTAGCAGTGATTCCGTGTATTTTCTGTCTTTAACCTTTCCCCTCTCCAAATATTTGCCATGTGCAAATGATATGCATTTCATATAGATCTAAACCATGCCATATTTTTATATAGATTACCTATGTGTAGTGAGTACAGCCAATGATGAAAAGCAGAGGTTTATGTTAGTTCATATCAACATATGATCTCAGCAGTATCTAAAACATATGCTACTTACCATAGCATTTGCATGTGCATTCATATGTTTTTGTTCCACCCTGCTTATCTTAGAGCCTTAGGGCCTACCCCATTTGCAAATGTTTGACTTGGATGCAAAACCATTGTATGAAAATACAATTGTGGAGGAGAAGAAGGGGGACACTTCAAGAATATGTATTCTCTTCCTCCTTTCCTGTCAGTTCTGTGTTTGCATCTGTGTTTGCTGCATGGGTTGCTGTCACACATATACCTGGATTCACTTTCAGGGCAAACACTCCTAAAGCTACATCTTGTAGCACCATGTAAGGCAGTTCAAATTAGGGAATCTAAGCTTCTTCTCTCACTTGAAATACAGGTGAGGTTTCCTATTTTTCTATCCCCATACTTCAACTTTTTCCACTGTCATCTGTGTACCTACAAGCTAATTTCCCCATTACAAACTGGACCATCAGTGTGCACATGAATATCGACTTTGGAGGTTACAATGAGGCAAACTCATGGTATTTTCTCTTCATGGAGCTAATGCATTGACAATTCCTAAGTTATTCACGCTAAATGCCCTCAGGGATCCATTTATATACGTTCGAAAGATATAGAATCATAGAATCATAGAATAGTTTGGGTTGGAAAGGACCTTTAAAGGTCATCTAGTCTAAAACCTCTGCAGTGAGGAGGGACGTCTTCAACTGGATCAGGTTGCTCAGGGCCCCGTCCAACCTGACCTTGAATGTTTCCAAGGATGGGGCATCTACCACCTTTCTGGGCAACCTGCTCCAGTGTTTCATCACCCTCATTGGGAAAGTTTCTTCTTTAGATGAGTCTAAATCTACCCTCTTTTGGTTTAAAGCCATTACTCCTTCTCCTATCACAACAGGCCCTGCTAAAATGTCTGTCCCCATCTTTCTTATGAGCCCCCTTCAAGTACTGAAAGGCTGCAATAAGGTCTGCAATATATTGGGTGCTGGCCTGTTTCTTATGCCTGCCTATCATATGGCTCCCATAACCATAATCATATCCCAGTTTATGCTGTGTCATCATCACAACATGCTTTGGAGGAAGTGCAACTACTCCCAGTTTTCTCAGGGCAAAAAGGGCCCTGGGGGACTTGGGCTGGTTGGCCCGTGTCTCAAGAAATTCATCCTGGCTCTCTGAAATCCCAGACTAACTGTTGTCTGTTGGACCTCTGTTACCTTCTGTGCCAGGGTGTGTAAAATCTCCTGTCAAACACTTATCCAACAGAAATCAGCAGATCCCAGCTTGGCTGCTGTAACTCCAGCTCTAAGCATTGACCTTGTCATTAGACCCTAGGTCTTTTCCTTAAGGAAGGTGCTGTGTTCAGTATGTATCACTCAGCTTTTGTTTCCCCTTCAGCCGCCACTGAAATTTGCTTGCCAGTACGGGGCAAGGGATAGGTGACGGGTTTTAACATCTCCATCACTGGACAGAGATATTGATATCAATCCTTCGGGTTCATTTGGTTTGGTTTGCATTTTTTAACAGTTTGAATGCATTATGCAAAACAAATACATGCTTCGGTGCCCTCTTACTTAATACATGTTTTGTGTTATGTGCATCATTCCCTGTGCTTTGTTTACTGTCAGATTTACCTGTTTGTCTAAATCAGCTGTGGATGTCCAGCTTCCAGTCTATATAGAACAAGAGATGTGCTAGTTATCTCTGAGCCTAACTCGGTTGCTCCTGTGGAAAAACTCCAGGGAAAGCTGTGGATATGCACTGTTGAATTAATCAGGAGGAGGAAGTGTTCTTGGAAGAGGCAGCACTTCCTTTTATGCAGGATAAGATGTGGCCAGATGCCAAGGGTGGGGAACGGGGGCACGATTAAAGACCTAGATAAAGGAGGAAGTGCTTTTCCCTGTAAAGATGAAGCATTTTCCTAAAACTTGATTTCTTACATGGCTTGGAAATCAAGCTGTTCCACCCTTTTCTTGTTTTATCTTCTGCTTCAGTTGCAGATTTTCCCTCTTACTCAGCAGTCCAGCCAGTAGAAATGAAATTTCCTTCCTCTTTGAAGCTTGCAGATGCTAGATTCAGAAAAGGGCAAATGAAGGAAGAGCACGGACCGTGCCCATTTTTGGCTGCAATTTGTACCCCCAGGCACAGATGATGGAGAGCACCATGACCCTTTCCAGCGTTATTCTCGATATTACACCACTGATGACATCAGAATTTGTTCCACACTCACATTTAGCCTTGTCACCATTATTTGATGAAGATCAATAATTCACAGGTGTACACACGTGCGCACATGCGCACGCACACACACCCAGAGGGATTTACGGAGACAGCAGTGTGTTTCATGACTCCAATCACCACCAGGTGTTCCCGTGTAACAGGATTACAGCCCATTTGGTATCTATACAGCAGCGGGACAAGAGTTCTCCTCGCCCGTGGTGTAAACCCATTTGACTTTGTCTGACCGTAGATCTAATGACTTTGCCTTTTCCCACCCACCCCACATCGCCTCGCTCTCGCTGCCTGCCCGGATACATTTCCTTTCATCTCCACGCAGAGTATGCCACCATTCCGTAACTCGGTAAAGCAGCTCGCTCTTTTGATTCCTCCCACCGGCGCAGCTGTGCTTCAGAGCAGAGTCCTGTGTCCCCTGGGGTGGGATGCCTGCTCTGGCAAATGAACACGGAAGCCACCCCAGTTCTGCACTTCTATTTACTTAGTCTCTATGTAAAAACACATATACGTGGGGCTTTTTTTTTAAGCGTGCAGACATCCGCTGGAGCTAGCATTGTTTTCATTGATTGCTGCCGCTGGAGCTCTGGAGGCAGCAGTACTGATCCATATGGAAACAAGGTTTCCATAAATCTGTCAGACTTGAATTCTCTTGCAGAGCCTCATCCGGTTGCTTGCTCCTATTTTCTTTTCCGTGTTTTCAATTCCTGATTGAGTCAAGTTCAAACAAGCCACTTATTTGGCAGTGCCCTTGAAATAAAGGTCTGGTTTAATTGTGCCTCGGAAAGCCTGGGAACATAAGGTTTCCTCATGCACTCGGAAAAAGTATATTCGCAGGTACACGTGCGTCTGCTGTCCCATGTCCTCTGGCACACATGGGGTAGAGCTCTCCGGCATACCTCTTTTTAGCATGTGGGGGCTGAGTGCTTTTCAAAGCCCGGGATTAGACTCTTTCTTCTGTTAAGGAGTGGCTATTAGCATTTGATGCCTTCTGTCCTGCCTGCTGCTTTTATGCTCCATTGGCGCTGTTTCAGAAATGACATTATCATGGGATTGAGCAGCTCAGGGGATTGAAAACAGGCGGCAGAGTCTTTCCCCTCCAGGTCAGGAGTTCATCGCTGACCTGGGCTAATACTGGCTGAACATCATTAGCATCTGAAATGAGTTAGGGAGCCTCTTCCTGGTCCCTACTGAACGCTTATCCCATTGCTCCCCAACACAAAATTTTGCTCTACCGGGCACCCTCTGAGGGTGCTGCAAAGACACCCACAGCTAGAAACTGTCCTTTCAGCGATGGTGTCGAGGCAGACAGGCCAGGTGGTGTGAGCATAACATGCAGAAGTGTTCTCCACTGTGGTCCCCTCTCTATCTGTCACCAGCACCAAAGTTACTTGCATAGCCTTGGGCTGTTGGGGAAGCCTCGTCATGACATTGCCAAGGGACACAATGAAGAGTGGGAGACTATGCTAGACTGAGAGGGTTGTTCATAAGCAGAGGTATTTGCAAGTTAACTAAAATGTCTGTGCCAATAAAACAAGAGACTTTAGACTTTCATTGCCCATTCCTGTGTTTCTGAGGAAGGCTATCACTGTGAATTAAAAGGAAATGATGCTAAATTGTTGTTATTTTGGGGGATCAGAAGATGATGTTGCAATAAAATCAAAAAGGATTTTTTTTTCTTCAGCTGGAGCAAACTGCGTGAAAGAGAATTTGCTTTCCATATGATACAAGATGCTACATAGATACCACATGCCTGACCTGCTCTAAAACCATCTGTCATCAGCTCTAGGCAGCACCCGTTTATCTCGGTGGAAAAGCTCCTCCAGTTGGTTTAGTCGCCTGTCTGTTTATGTTCATAAGCCTAACAGTGCTGCAGCTGGCTGGAACAGCTTATTAGTATTGTTTACTGTACTTTGTTGTTTAATTGGAAAGACTGATAAGGAGTCTAAAAACTAGTGGCTTTTCGAAGCCTTTCATGTAAGAGTGACATTGGCATGGAAGTACAAAATCAAGACTCGCAAAGAGGCAGCTGAGGGCTCTGTCCTTCACTCTTACCCTTATCTTTGTATTTTTCCCCTGTGGAGCACAGGGGAGCCTTTGAGTTCTTTGGCTGTGGTGGGTTTGTTATAGGACCTTTTTGTATCTAAGGAGGTTCAGTCATTTAATTTCTACAAAGCATTCATATTTCAGGTTCCCTTCTCCTCTGGCAAGCATCAGGGTGTTAAAGCCAGTGCCTCCTGCTGGGGCTCATTCCTACAGCTTTTCTGCCCTCCCCTCCTCTCCCGGCACCGAGCATTGAATCTAGAGCCAGACTTGCTTCACGGCCTGCGTTCGTGGAGGTTACCATACCCATGCGTGGGCACCCGCCGAATACAGTCTGTCATGAAACCTGTCACTCTGTATGAACCAGCTGGTGGGAGAGCTGGAGAAACCGCTGGACAACCAAGTGAACAACCACGTTATGAGTTCCTGGCACGCAGGGAGGAAAGGGGTGGAAGAAACCCAAAGGCTTTCCTGAGGCTGCGTCGCACATGGCCGTATGTGGTATTGCTACCCGGGCAACACCATGGCTATTTGCCTTCCCCTGGCCTTTTTCTGTAGTGCCCTCTCCATGTGCAATATTTGCCTCCCTCCTTAGTTGCCATGCTACTGTTCCTTCCCTTTTAATCCCCTCTAAAGAGCCAGTTCTCCTGTGATTTCCTCAGGAAATGGAACAAACTTGAAGTTCTCGAGTCCTTTGCCCACCCCCTTCCCCTTCTGTATTCTGCACGTCTGCCTATTAGATTATAAGTGATTTGTGGAGAGGCTTAGCTTTAGCTGGAGTCTTGTACATGGCCAGCTTCATTGTCATCAGTAAATGCACACTTTACCTGGGCTTCTTGCTTTCTTCTTTTCCTTTTAAAAATGAAAATTCCCTTGAAGCTCTAAACTAAAACTGCAGATCCACAAAGGTTTAACTGCAGTGCCTTAAACAGGTGCTTTATCCACTGTGCTGTTTGAACTGTGGATACTAGCATTTGTGACAATCTAACAGTGATGCTTTGTCCCCTAGAGAAAGACTAATTGCTCACCATGATGGCAAATAAATCCATGGAGATTTTCAAGTTAAAATTTGGATTTCAGACTAGCTGTGTTGTACGATGCACAGCACTACCTCCATGACACAGATTTGTATACACATCCAATTTCCCAGACAAAACAATGTATTTTCTCTTTTTATTAATATTTATTTATTTATTTTCTCTAATTGGGGTACTTGCTGAAAGAACATTTGTGTGTTCCAACATGGAAAACAGATATTCTACGCTGGGAGAAGCTGGGGCATCACTGTGAGAAGGTAGTGTGACCAGAGAGGAGAGGCCAGTTTATTCATCAGGACATTAATTTTGATCTTGGAAGATGTGCTCCACTTCAGATTTCCTATACAGATATGAAAAAATCCCTAATTCACCAAGTGTTTTCAGGCACTTCAGCAAGACTTAGGTTTAGTTCCTAAGAAGTTTGGAAATTGGGGCCTCAGCCTCCACTTGTCTAAGCTCCCCGTATGAAAAGCTTTCTTTGTCCAGCATGAACTCGCTTCGTGACTGACTGTCAATGTTTCACAGTGAAAATCAGGCCCTGCACTGAGGCGATGCTTTGTTTTAAAGAATCCCCAAATGTTGCTGGTTTAAGGTCATTTTTAAATTCTGCATGAAGACAGAGCAGCTTGTGAGAGTGTATTTAGACAGCACAGCTCCATCTTGAAGCTGAATGGGCATGAAGAAGCACCTATTCACTAGGCTGACTCGCACCACTCGAGGCAGCCGAGGCTAAAACACAGACGTGGCAGTCTGGAGACCTCAGCTCTCCTTTGCTCTGCAGTGGAACCAAGATGACTTTGGGCAAGTCTCTTAATATTTCTTTCTGTGCATCAGCAACTTTACATCATCTCCAAAGAAGGTGAGAGGGTGATGGTGACTGTGGGTTTGGGGCTTACCCCAAACCTGTGCAGAGATCACCCAGGATTCAGCATGTTGTGAATTTTCACAGGAATAAATTTGGCTTTGTTGTAAAGTTGATGGACGTCACCCACACATCCTGCTATCATTTTGGGGTAAAGGCGTAGGCTGGCCTGTTGAAGGAAGGTCCTACCTCCAGTTTGTTGAGGTGCATGGAGTGTCAAAGGGCTGACCTGCAGAGAGCTTGCCCTGCTAATGGATCAGGATTGTTACAGACAGAAGGGATATGCCGTAGTCAGGGTGGTAAATCTGTAATGACAGACGTTTGTTCTATATTTGTGAATGACCTGATTTGGCATGCATGCAGTTCATTCGCCCGACAATAATGGAAACATGGTGTGAGACAGACAGAGAAATAAAGCTGTGGTTAAAGTGAGGCTATAAATTTATAAAGGTTTTGGTTTAAAGTATTTTCCCCACCTTAATTTCTCGCCTGGTTTAAAAAAAAAAAAAAAAAAAGCCTCTGAATAGTCTTTGAAAAGCTTTCAGCTCTCCTCCTCCTTCTTTTCCCTCCTCCCTCACCTCCCTCCTAAGCTCCAGAGATGAGTGTAAGACATCTGTCAAAGCTGTGGTAACGGATTTCTCCTGATTTGCGGCGACCCTAGGAATCTGTCAGAGCATCCCCGGCTGCTGCGGTCCTGTCGCTGGGCGATAGCTGCCCTGGGAGGCAAGAGTCGGGCACTGCCAGGAGACAGACCACTTCGTCCTGATGTTAATTTGTCCTTGAACTGGAGGGAGGGGAAGGGGAGATTTCCCTAGAAAAAGAGAGAGTTTGGAGGGGAAAGACACTGGAAACTTTAGGGAAGAAGCAGAGGATGTCGTGCCCTCAAAGAAGAGCCCGTCTTGCTTTCTGCTCCACATTTCTCCCTCCCTCCTCCAGGAAATATTCCTAAACTGCTTTGGCTCCGTACCAACTATTCCTTTGGCCTCCCAGCCAGAAAAGCTCACTGGGGATGGAGAAATTGCTGTACACAATGGTTTTGAGAACGAATAACACATGCATGCGGTCCAGCCTTGAATTATATGAAATATGGTGCATGGCTTTCAATCCTGTTTTGTCAGAGGCCTTGACGGCTTAAAAGCCTTCCAGTCCCTCTCCTGCCTCTCCCCCCCCTGCCCCCCCCCCCCCCCCAAATAAAATTAAATTCCACACGTTTTCTCTCAACTTCCAGCATGTGTGACCGTAATTGTGTCTCGGATGCTGGCAGAGCGCCCAAGCTGTCAGCCTCACCCGGGGATGGGGAGGGAGCGGGGAAGGATGCCTGCTGGATCAACTCGGCTGGGAGGGGACGGAGGGGCTGGGGGGACGG
>NW_010509933.1:110151-121620 GCF_000687285.1 Phaethon lepturus
GCGCGGGGGCAGGCGGGGACCGGCCTCGCTGGCTGCTTCCTTCTGAGGGAACTGCTTGGGGCCAGTGGGTATAACCGGCAGCAATTAGTTAAATCAAGGGGCCAGCTACAAGTGAACTAATTACATCGGTGCATTGTACTCCAGCAGCTTGTAATTCTTCTACCCCATGTTAGTACAGATGGGTCCTCCCTTGATAAATGAAGACACTCTCTGCGTTAGTCATGCTGCTGGATCAAGAAGAGCATGGCGCAGGCTTTGCAAGCAAGCAAAATGAACCTGCTCGGTACCTGACCCTTTTTGCGTGGTCTCTAGCACGGCTACTTACATTAGTTAAAATAAAAAAAGGTGTGGATCACACCGATCTCCAGAGAGGATAACTCTTGGAAGTTGTGCGGCACCTAGGGGAACAGTTATCTGTCCTGATCATGACCGCTAGAAACCGACTTGATAGTTAATTCTGGAGAAACTTACTATTAAAAGACAACTCACGGAACTTAATTGCTTGAAATAATTTGAACTTGAAGTAAGCACAATTCTGGAAAATCTATCCAAGGGTAGCAGGCATATACCAGTGTGGGTAGCATCTTCCTCTAGTTCTGAAGATACTCAGTTTCAATGGCTAAGGCTTACAGGAGGCTTATGCTGTGATCAGCAGTGAAATAATTAGCCACCGTTATCATTTAAACGTCAGTACCCACACAACATGAATCCTCCAAGTGAACATTACCGAGCTGTTACTTCCAGGTCCTTAAGCCAACTCCTGTACGAGCTTACGTGGTAAGATGCATATTTCCCTCCAGATTGTCCTCAAAAATCAGGTAGAGGAACAAGGATGCAGTGTGAGGGATGAGGATGCAGCATGACACCGTGGCTGGAAGGGAGCGAGTGAGCAAGGACCGGGCGTGCACAGCAAGTTTGCTGCATGTGCCAGCAGAGGAATAGCAGGAGAGGTGCTGGAGCTGCTCTGGGCCCTCCAAGCACTTATCCTCACACTCCAAACCACCAGCTAAACAAGACTCAGTCACATTTTCATGCTCCTGCTAAGGGGATGAGGGCTCGGCTCCACAGCCCGTACATTTCTGCCATCATCACTGGCATTTTGCCTTGGTTTACCGTGGTTGCAGTAGGTCCTGGGTGTACACAAGGACACTGTTATGCCAGGCACTTAAAAACACTGATAACCTAAAAAGCTTATATCCTAAGGAAGTACCTTTTTCCCAGTGAGGACAGACTAGCAATGGAAGAGCTTGCTCACCAAGGCTGTGCAGTCTCCATCTTCAGAGGTCTTCAAGACCAGACTGAACAAAGCCCTGGGCTACCTGGTTGGATCCCATAGCTGGCCATGCTTGAGCAAGTGGTTAGACTAGGGCCCTCCTGGGTTCCCTCATCCTGAATTACAATCCTATGATCTTTGTCTGGGGTTGTTTATGGTTTTATGTTAAAAAACAAACACTGTGCTCTGTCTGTAGACAGGTACCTGCCTACAAGCTAACTTGTTGATGGCATTTTCTCCTGTGCAGAGCCTTCTGAAGGAAATATGCATACGGGTGTAGGCAGTCTTGATTTCTTCTCACCTGCATCTTAGTGACCAGGGCATGTCAACTTTAATTATGAATATTTCTTAGGGATATATTTTGTTAGCGGTTTGGCACATTTTCCTTAAGCTCATTAAGTCATTACTCACTGTTCAGTCATACCTCTGATGGTAGTTTAATACAGCAAAGCATTTATTTTTTCCCCTGGTGCTAAACACATATTTGCACAGCCTTTTTTGTTCTAGCTGATGATGTTATTTTCTTTCCTCATAGGTGGATGATTCCTCCGCTATTCCCCCTTCCTCCTCACTTTCCCTCCCCCCACATGCCTCCAGTGCCAGGATGACAGCTCTAAGGTTACTGGTAGTCCATTGGCTGTTGCAAATGAAGGACTTCAATCACAGCATGACGCCATCATGTGAGCAAATATGATATTAATGGTGTTTGCTAATATGATATTTAAAAAAAATGAATATGTTAAAAAACAATCTTTTAGGGGGATTTTACATATTAATGCTTAGTAATTTGAATATGTGCTCATACTTTCTTCATTTGGAATGTTTAATTGATAAAGATTATGTGGGTAAAGATCTATAATTAACTGATAAACATTAAAACGTTAACAGATGAAGATTTATATTGTTCCCAAGGAAAATAAGAGTTTTCCTTCTTGGCTACACCCTTTTAAGGAGTGATAAAGGAAGAAAAATAGGAATATGGCATTTAGTGTGCCTTAAATGTAACTTGCTTTATTGTGCCATTGCTGAATTAAGGTAATTAAACTTTAGATAAACTTTTAAAAAAAATTATTCTTGAAAGAGAGAGAAGTTAATTTCAGCCTAATTGTAGTACTTTATTTTCTGGGAAAGCATTCTGGACCAATAATTGCCATAATAATCATAACAGACATCTTCTATCTGGATTTCTCTAAGGCCTTTGGCATGGTCCTCACAACATACTTCTCTCTAAATTGGAGAGATATGGATTTGATGGGTGGACTGTTCAGTGGATGAGGAATTGATTGGATGGTCAAATCCAGAGGGTAGTGGTCAATGGCTCAGTGTCCAGATGGAGACTGGTGATGAGTGGTGTCCCTCAGGGGTCTCTACTGGGACCAGTACATCTTCATCAATAACATAGACAGTGGGATGAGTGCAGCCTCAGCAAGTTTGCAGATGACACCAAGCTGAGTGGTGTGGTTGACACACCTGAGGGATGGGATGCCATCCAGAGAGGCTGGACAAACTCAAGGAATAGGCCTGTGTGAACCTCATGAGGTTCAACAAGGCCAAATGCAGGGTCCTGCACCTGGGTCAGAGCAACCCCCAGTATCAATACAGGCTGGGGGATGAAGGGATGGAGAGCAGCCCTGCCAAGAAGGACTTGGGGGTACCGGTGGATGAAAAGCTGAACATGAGCTGGCAATGTGCGCTCGCAGCCCAGAAGGCCAACTGTACCCTGGGCTGCATCAAAAGCAGCATGGCCAGCAGGTCAAGGGAGGTGATTCTGCCCCTCTACCCCACTCTGGTGAGACCCCACCTGCAGTCCTGCGCCCAGCTCTGGAGCCCTCAGCAGAGGAAAGACATGGACCTGTTGGAGCGGGTCCAAAGGAGGACCACAAAAATGGTCAGAGGGGTGGAACCCCTCTCCTATGAGGACAGGCTGAGAGAGTTGGGATTGTTCATCCTGGAGAAGAGAAGGCTTTGGAGAGACCTTATTGCAGCCTTTCAGTACTTAAAGGGGGCTCATAAGAGAGATTGGGACAAACTTTTTAGCAGGGCCTATAGTGTTAGGAGAAGGAATGATGGTTTTAAACTAAAAGAGGGTAGATTGAGATTAGATCTAAGGAAGAAATTTTTCACAATGAGGGTGGTGAAACACTGGCACAGGTTGCCCAGAGAGGTGGTAGGTGCCCCATCCCTGGAAACATTCAAGGTCAGGTTGGACGGGGCTCTGAGCAACCTGATCTAGTTGAAGATGTCCCCGCTCATTGCAGGGGTTTTGGACTAGATGACCTTTAAAGGTCCCTTCCAACCCAATCCAATCAAGGATCAAAGCAGACAGACAGTTTTTTCCTTCTGTACTCCTCATCCAGAACTCGATAGAAACCACACCTTGCATAACAAAAGATCAGAGATTAAAGGCAGTGAAGCCTGTCTTCATGAGACTAAAAATCTGCTCATATATGAGGAAGTCCATCAAAGCTTGTCTAAAGGTTGTATGTGACAGGAAATATACTAATTTTACAGGCAGAGTCGTTAAACAGATTTTCCTACTAAGTCAGAAGTAGAAGTAGAATTAGAGACAAATCCACCCACCAGTGAGAATTTAGTGGAAACACCTCACTTGACTTTGCTCTCGGATTAGTCTGTCAAACCTCACTCCTGCTGATCCCACCCCGGACCCACCAGGCTTTGCTTCCACTCTGCAAGGAGATTGCAGCGCTTAACTCCAAACGGCCAAGGACTTGGTTTGTTCATTGCTGTCTGTTTGCTCTTGATGGTACACTGAACCTTCCTCATTGTTGTGCCAGTGCCAAATCCAGCCTACCTTTTTTTATACCTCTAATATGCAACCATTTTCAACCACTGATGTCCTTTTTCTTAGCTTTTTTTAAAGGCTGTTCAAAAAGTATGTCTTGAAATAATACTCCTGCAGGACAATGCTAAGATGTAATGATCAGTACAGTCCTAATGACGTTGCTCCTTTAGCCTCTATGGACTAGATAATTTCAGTGTAGAATGTATTTATGATCACTTATCCCAGCAAAAAGATATAGTAACTATTAGTAATGTATGGGCTGTTTACCACATTTTTCTTAACATCTGTGTCTTTTGCTGTGATAATCTACTTTTGAGTCAAGACTTTAGCATTAATCTAGGTAAGTTCATTATCTTTCACTAGCTATGTTTCAAAATGAAATTCCTGCCTTCGTACCTCTGAATACAGATTTGGCAGTCTTGAATCAACTACACTGCCCATGGAAGGTCAGCATAATCCCCAGGGGCTTGGATATTTTTTAAAAAGAAAATGGGACTGTCTTGTTTGCAGAGAACCAGTGTGGTTTCAACATCCCAAGACATGCCACTGCCAATCCTTTATCCTCCCAGAAGGTGAGAGGAGGCATTGGACACGTGCAGCCCTTCATGTGCCAACAGACATCATCATCCTCACCAATTTTGTTTCACAGCACAGCCCTGCCTAGGAAGGGCAGCTGTGCCCAGGCAAATGCCATCTGCGGGTCCCAGCCCTTCCTGAAGGCATCTCTGTTGACTTCTATGATGTGACGTGATACATCTGTGCCACTGGTCTCTCTAACTGCATGCTGACCTGCAAAGAGGAGGGCCCTTCCCACATGAGCAGAATAAATAGAGGTATGATAATCATCTGATTATATCCAAACTAGTTAAAACCACAGTCCCAACATATCTGAACATACAACATGGTCACCCTTCCTCTGGAGTTTTGGCTCTCTGCTGACAAAGAACCACAACTCAAACTCCTTTCATATTTTTCTTAATACAAAAAAAAAGGCTCCCTTGCCTTGAAATATTATTGTGGCATGACTAATTTCACCTAATTTAATCTAGAAACATTTTTTTTTTAAGTTCTTGGTAACTGGATGATGTGCTTTACTCAGAAATCATGTCCAAGGCAGGCAGCTACGTTACCTTTGATGTCCCTACCTATGCTTCAAAACTCCAACCTATTTGGGCATGCTCAAGTTTAGCTTTCCCTGAATCTACAGGCTAGAGAATCTTAGGTTGGAGAAATAGCTTTAGGAAATGTTGATTTAAAAAAAAAAAGAAATCAGTCATACTGCTCTGCTAATTACATTGGCCATATTAATGGCACAGACTGCTCATTTTCAGGCTCTGTTGGAAAGATTACCCAGAGAGGTGTTATTCTCTCAGTACAGTGTCAGATGTCACCCTGTGGGATATTAAAGCCAAGTCAAGATTGTGTTGAAAAATATTTTTTTTTCTTCTGTACAGTAACACATACAGCACTAGATTGCATTAAAAAGAAATCCCTTTGCAGAAGAAATGTTAATGTGGGCTGCCAAATGGGAGAGATTTTCCATAGTTCACTATTAATGTAAGACCTCAGCTCTTGTGAAACATGCTGTCCTCTAATGAAGAGCTCCTTAATGAGAGTGGAGAATCAGGGTTTCACATCTATACGAATGACAGCAAAGTTTGGAAGGTGTTGTTTCTGTTTTTCTTTCTTTTTCTTTTTAATACAAGCACTAATTGGTCTTAAATAAAAGCGGGTAGTACACAATAGATTTATGATATTTTTTGTGAAGCAAAACCAGATCTCAGGCATTTGGAGAAACAGGCTCCCCTTTTATGAGGTAATTATGATTTAGTGTTTACTGTCTCCCTGTTGAGTCTGTGGGTTGCCTTTAAAGTGGCTCTGGGATGAATGTCAAAAGAGGAATTTACAGTCAAACCTTTCCAACATGTAAAATGCAGGAGACATTTATTATTTTCCTAAGTAATATTTCTTCTCTGCCTCTACATTGCTTTTTTTTTCAAAACAACACCTATAAATTGTCCCCAGTGGACAGGTTGCTGCATCATCAGAAAATTGATATTTTGGAAGAGTTTGGGAAGGTTTCTAAGAATTTAGGTATTTCTTCTAGTAGCAGCAATAGTCATCTTCCAAGTTTCACTTCCATTTTCCCCTTGGAAAACAAGTTTTTGTGTATTTAAAAGAATGCAAATGAAGTATAGAGGCTTGCCATTAGGTTTGCTTTTTGATTTGGGGAGAAGACCTGGGAGAAGGCTCCCTTTAGAGTTCAATTTCACAGGGCTGCGACCCAGCCCCAGGACTTCAGTGGGAACTCGGTCTGCCACGCAGCACCGCGCCAGCAATATCATTCTGGAAGGACAACAGGACAGCTTGCTAACAGCTCTTACCCTGAGCTTTTCCAGAGGCCCTGGGAAATGAGGCAGTATCTCTCCCTCTTGCCCCCTCTGCTCTTTGTCCATTGAATTAACCCGCACATTCAGCAACCCACCGTAACGGCGTGCGGGAGCTACGTGCTCAGCAAACCCAGCACCTCATTCACATCTGCACAGCTCTCGCAAAGTCCTTCTGAAAAAAAGGCTCCATCCGCCTTGCTGATTTCACACCCGCACAATTTACTTTTTAAGCCTCTTCCTTTCCCTGCTACCAAATTCGGAAACATTGAGTAGGATTTAGGAATGGTTTAGGGAAAAAAAAATTACAATGAAAAAAATAGAAATTGCAAAGAGTTAGAACAGTGTGGCATCACACGCCATGTATTTCAGCTGCGGCGTAAGATGGATTGTGGTCTACATGTGAATTTGGCAGGGCTGCAGGTGTTCAAATCATGCATCTGTGCAGTCTAGGAGATTTCTTCTACTTTACAGTCTTCCAGCATACAACATCTCCGAAAGCCTAGTGGCATTGAAAAAGTGTGTTTCAGCCCTGACAGAAAATATCAATAAAAAGTCCACAAAAGCTATTTTCGTTTGAAACAAAGACGGGAATGTAAAGAACATGGGCAAATGGTGAATCTGCATCAGCTCTTGGTTGTGCGTAGCAGAGGATGAATCTAGCATAAGATCATTAAACCAAAACTCATTAAAAAACAGTGCAAAAATTCAAGTGGTTTATCTGTGAAGATAACTGGTCATATGAGGAAGACATTGATCAAAAAATGTGCTCAGTGCAGGTAGAGGATGAAAATCAGAGCTCTCTCCCACTATGCTCTGGTATTATTTGGCAGAAGCCATTGAAAATTTACACAGCATTGCTCCACACAACAGCAGGTGATGAATATAGCTAAGGGAGGACTCTTTTGGAAACCCATGCCACCAAGAACCTTGATCCCTTCGGAGGAGAATTGAGTGCCAGGACTCAAGGCTGCAAAACACAGACCAGCTTACATGTTGTGGGGTGATGCTGCAGGTACCCACCTAGAAAACCTGAGGGTATTAAAGGCCCACATGGCCTATGTGGGCCACTTGTTCACTAGTTTTCAAATAAAACGTCGTGGGTGATTTCCAGTATTTTCAGTATTACAAGCCTTGGTGATCCTCAGTAACACATTTATCCATCCATGTCACCCAGGTGATTTGCACCCAAACGCTCAAGTTGCATTTTTGCCACCATCCTAGTTAGGCAACCACCAGCCCAAGGAGCAATTGCTAACTCTAAAATGTTTTATATATGACCAACATTGATGCAATTACTTAGAGTGATGGATAAGGCAAATAAGACACCAGTCAAGCAAGTTTTGGAAATGTTTCAACATCTGAAATGTCTTGGCAAACATTCTTGCTGTGTGGAACTCAATAACCAGCAAGACTATTAATGATGTTTGGAAATCCATGTGGAAGGGGCGCACTCACAGCTCCAGAGGGTCTGAGGAAGAAGATGATGGTGTAGCTCAAAGAGTAAGCCTTGGATGGAAAGCTGCATTTGGTGAAAGGAGAAGAGATGAGTATTCAAGAGAGTTACCTGCATGTTACCTGAACTCACTGAAGAAGAGCAGAGGAAGAGAGAGAAGGTGACACAAACATGGAATGACAGTCAACAGTTAAAAACCTTTCTAAATTGTTAGAGAAAGCATATAGCTAATTCGCTTTGTATTAGAAGTAGATCTGAACATGAACTGAAGCTTGAAGATACAGATTACGAAAGTTATTGCAGTTCATCAAGAAATGTATAAACACCAAAAGCAAATTAAGTCATTCACTTCATCTGTTTTTTAAAGACCCCATTGACCCCTGGTGTTGTCATTCCTGATTCAAGTGGAATTCAATCTATTGCACCTGAAACTCTTTTGCTTCCCTGTTCCTACACCACCTGTGCCTGATGATGACCCATATGAACCTTTATTGCCATCCTACATCACCTCCTAGTAGTTTTAATGGTATCTTTCCCATCTGTCTGTAATGTCTGCATATGCTACAATTTTTCCAGGTATGTTGTTATTACCTTACATTTATTTTTATGTAGTTTCATTGACTTATAATTAACCACTGTATTCACACTATCTTTTATTTCAATACATTTCTATGACGATAAGTATGTATGGGGTGCATTAGGGAGTTTGGTGAAAAGAGTTGAAAGGGATTCCCCTTACTTTCTGTTGAAATACCAGTTTGCAAATGCTGGCTTTGAAACTATGGCGTTCCCTTAAGAAGGCATGTGTTGGTATTGTGGAGGGAGTGCTGCATGCTGATCCCAGTCTTACTGAGCACAATCCAGCCTTACTCAGCGCTCTCACCCGCCTCTTCCTGGTAAACCATAATTATTTGAAATTTCTGGAAATGTTGACGATGTGGGAGAAAAAAAGGTCTCACGTGCTCTTCCTGTTGCCTTCCCTCTTTGGATGTGAGGGGAGAAAACTGAAAGCTGCAGTAGTTATTTTTTCTAAAAAAAAAATCCTTTATTTATTTCTTAAAGAGTCTGAACTGCATTATGTAGATTTAGCAATGGCGTATAAAATAGTGCTAGGTATGTGTATGTATTATATCAGTTCTTTACTTCTGAATAGACCTAAAAAGCCTACTCTCGGAGACCTCTGTTTTGTGCACTGAAGTACTTCAGGTGTATTGTTGGTCACTAAAATACAAGGGAAAGTAAAATCCTTTAGAAAATAGAAAGTATTATGGGGTTCATATATAAACAAAAAGCATGGCTATATTACAGAAAGCTAATAATGCAACTGCTGTAAACCCTCAGGTTTCTATAGAAAAATTCTGGGAAATCAACATGACGTTCATAGACGCCTCTGTGTACTTTTGTGCGTTGTTGATAATGTAGTTAATGTAGCATCATATTAAGGATCAGCACTAAATTTCATCTGTGACGTACAGGAACTGGGATGGCAGTATAAAATGATTTTGAAAAAAGTAACTCAATTTGATATGTTAATGATAAAAATAATAACTCAATGTGCAGCAGGAAAAGTTTAATTTCATACCATATTCTAAATATCCCTTCAGTGACTATACTGTGATAATGTATTTAACATAATTTTAATTTTTTTCCTAAAATTTCCCTTTATTTTGCTATCAAGCCTAAGGCACAGGTATGGAGGGGAAAAGAGAATGAATATTTTCTCAAAACAGCTTTTCACTGCTGGCTTTGACATCTATAGCCAGGGTAGGATAGGTATGAACAGACTAGTGAAACTGGGTTATGGAACGACGGCAAGGAATGATGTTCTCCTGAACGTTCAAGACCCAGCACACCTGCTATTTGGCACAAATGCCAGAACTACAGCGACAAGAGGATCCGAGGGGCTGTTTAAATCAAGGCAGGTCACCTAGCTGGAAAAACGGGTATCTCCATCATGCGTGTAGCCAAAGAGGTGACAGTCCCAGCTGCACATGAGGGGCATGTGAAAGAGGCAGGAGAGGTCACATCGCTAAATACAGGGAGTCAGAGGAGAGCTTTGGAAAGCAGGTAGAGCATTTGGAATGGGTCCAGAGGAGGGCCACAGCAATGATCAGAGGGATGGAGCCCCGCTCCTATGAGGACAGGCTGAGAAAGTTGGGGCTGTTCAGCCTGGAGAAGAGAAGGCTCCGGGGAGACCTTATTGCTGCCTTCCAGTACTTAAAGGGGGCTCATAAAAAAGATGGGGACAGACTTTTTTAGCAGGGCTTATAATTTTAAATTAAAAGAGGCTAGATTGAGGCTAGATATAAGGAAGAAATTTTTTTTAACACGGGTGGTGAAACACCAACACAGGTTGCCCAGAGAGGTGGTAGATGCCCATCTCTGGAAACATTCAAGGTCAGGTTGGACGGGCTCTGAGCAGCCTGGTCTAGTTGAAGATGTCCCTCCTTATTGCAGAGGGGTTGGACTAGATGGCCATTAAAGGTCCCTTCCAAACCAGACTATTCTGATTCTATATACAGAAAGGGATGGTGAACCTGATAGGAATAAAAATGATGGACACATGGTCATGTGTGTGTGAAGGACCTTTTTAAATTACAGCAAACTTAAAATTTTGGAATATCCTTTCAGAAGAATCTCAGAATATAATTGCAGAATCTGAAGTAGAAAAGGATTAGCTGGCAAAAAGAATAATTCAAGAACAGAGTTTAAACTTGTATTATTTAAAAAAAAGATGAAAAAACTTTCTCAGAAGCCAAATTAAAGCAACGATATGTATTTTTTCCAGTACTTACATGGTCAACTAAGTCTGAAAAAATGAACCCTCCAGAAAAAGTAGATCAAGCTGCCACTTCAACAATGGCCTAAAAAAGGCAGGGTCTTTTTTAGAAAACCTAACTGAGAACAAATACCAGAATGGCTTTATGCATTAAGGCAATGCGTTTCATGAGGGTGCAATAAGCATGGAGAGGAGGGACAAAGTGTCCCTATGTAACTGGAGCCAAATAATGTCATTCCTAAGAAAACAAGTGTTACTGAATTTCCAGTAACACTTTACAAAGGCAAGACAAGATCTTGAGAATAATTACTTTTGCTGGTTTTATTCCCCAAGCAAGCAAGGAATTAAAAAGAAAAATAGTATTGAACATAATTTTAACTTTTTTTTTTTCTCTCCTTGCTAGACCAAAATCTGAAAACAAAACATGGGACAGGAAACCTTTGGTGAAACCCCAGACACAGCGTTTGGCACTTGTAAGGAAAGCAAAGGGGAACATCAGAAGTTTGACTTCCCTTGCACCTGGGGGAAATTTGAACCCACATTTGTCATTTTCCAGAAGAGTGGTCTAACCATCAGGCTGATGGTTTAGGGGTAAGGAGTTGTCCCATTTCATGTGTGAGGGTCTTCATTGGTGTAGGGAGTGGGACACCCCTATGTCTGCAAGTGTTCATCAAGGGGCTGAAGGAGCCTTCTCCTCCCCAAAACACCCATGGTGTGAGCGGCAGGCTGTGGGCATACACAACCTGGGAACTACAGGCCTGTCAGCCTGAC